>NW_026890533.1:0-168505 GCF_963514075.1 Conger conger
CATGAGAGCTCTCGCTGACTGCCGGGTCTTCGCTTACGGCCACACCGCGCTGAGAACGCCCGATCTCGTCTGATCTCGGAAGCTAAGCAACGTCGGGCCTGGTTAGTACTTGGATGGGAGACCGCCTGGGAATACCAGGTGCTGTGAGCATTTTACCAGCGAAATCAATGTACATTATCGTATTTTGGACATTGTTTGAAATAACGACCTTACTTCCTTAAAAAAGAATTATACAAAGTTAGTTTCTAGGCGTTTATTCATGAGAGCTCTCGCTGACTGCCGGGTCTTCGCTTACGGCCACACCGCGCTGAGAACGCCCGATCTCGTCTGATCTCGGAAGCTAAGCAACGTCGGGCCTGGTTAGTACTTGGATGGGAGACCGCCTGGGAATACCAGGTGCTGTGAGCATTTTACCAGCGAAATCAATGTACATTATCGTATTTTGGACATTGTTTGAAATAACGACCTTACTTCCTTAAAAAAGAATTATACAAAGTTAGTTTCTAGGCGTTTATTCATGAGAGCTCTCGCTGACTGCCGGGTCTTCGCTTACGGCCACACCGCGCTGAGAACGCCCGATCTCGTCTGATCTCGGAAGCTAAGCAACGTCGGGCCTGGTTAGTACTTGGATGGGAGACCGCCTGGGAATACCAGGTGCTGTGAGCATTTTACCAGCGAAATCAATGTACATTATCGTATTTTGGACATTGTTTGAAATAACGACCTTACTTCCTTAAAAAAGAATTATACAAAGTTAGTTTCTAGGCGTTTATTCATGAGAGCTCTCGCTGACTGCCGGGTCTTCGCTTACGGCCACACCGCGCTGAGAACGCCCGATCTCGTCTGATCTCGGAAGCTAAGCAACGTCGGGCCTGGTTAGTACTTGGATGGGAGACCGCCTGGGAATACCAGGTGCTGTGAGCATTTTACCAGCGAAATCAATGTACATTATCGTATTTTGGACATTGTTTGAAATAACGACCTTACTTCCTTAAAAAAGAATTATACAAAGTTAGTTTCTAGGCGTTTATTCATGAGAGCTCTCGCTGACTGCCGGGTCTTCGCTTACGGCCACACCGCGCTGAGAACGCCCGATCTCGTCTGATCTCGGAAGCTAAGCAACGTCGGGCCTGGTTAGTACTTGGATGGGAGACCGCCTGGGAATACCAGGTGCTGTGAGCATTTTACCAGCGAAATCAATGTACATTATCGTATTTTGGACATTGTTTGAAATAACGACCTTACTTCCTTAAAAAAGAATTATACAAAGTTAGTTTCTAGGCGTTTATTCATGAGAGCTCTCGCTGACTGCCGGGTCTTCGCTTACGGCCACACCGCGCTGAGAACGCCCGATCTCGTCTGATCTCGGAAGCTAAGCAACGTCGGGCCTGGTTAGTACTTGGATGGGAGACCGCCTGGGAATACCAGGTGCTGTGAGCATTTTACCAGCGAAATCAATGTAAATTATCGTATTTTGGACATTGTTTGAAATAACGACCTTACTTCCTTAAAAAAGAATTATACAAAGTTAGTTTCTAGGCGTTTATTCATGAGAGCTCTCGCTGACTGCCGGGTCTTCGCTTACGGCCACACCGCGCTGAGAACGCCCGATCTCGTCTGATCTCGGAAGCTAAGCAACGTCGGGCCTGGTTAGTACTTGGATGGGAGACCGCCTGGGAATACCAGGTGCTGTGAGCATTTTACCAGCGAAATCAATGTAAATTATCGTATTTTGGACATTGTTTGAAATAACGACCTTACTTCCTTAAAAAAGAATTATACAAAGTTAGTTTCTAGGCGTTTATTCATGAGAGCTCTCGCTGACTGCCGGGTCTTCGCTTACGGCCACACCGCGCTGAGAACGCCCGATCTCGTCTGATCTCGGAAGCTAAGCAACGTCGGGCCTGGTTAGTACTTGGATGGGAGACCGCCTGGGAATACCAGGTGCTGTGAGCATTTTACCAGCGAAATCAATGTACATTATCGTATTTTGGACATTGTTTGAAATAACGACCTTACTTCCTTAAAAAAGAATTATACAAAGTTAGTTTCTAGGCGTTTATTAATGAGAGCTCTCGCTGACTGCCGGGTCTTCGCTTACGGCCACACCGCGCTGAGAACGCCCGATCTCGTCTGATCTCGGAAGCTAAGCAACGTCGGGCCTGGTTAGTACTTGGATGGGAGACCGCCTGGGAATACCAGGTGCTGTGAGCATTTTACCAGCGAAATCAATGTACATTATCGTATTTTGGACATTGTTTGAAATAACGACCTTACTTCCTTAAAAAAGAATTATACAAAGTTAGTTTCTAGGCGTTTATTCATGAGAGCTCTCGCTGACTGCCGGGTCTTCGCTTACGGCCACACCGCGCTGAGAACGCCCGATCTCGTCTGATCTCGGAAGCTAAGCAACGTCGGGCCTGGTTAGTACTTGGATGGGAGACCGCCTGGGAATACCAGGTGCTGTGAGCATTTTACCAGCGAAATCAATGTACATTATCGTATTTTGGACATTGTTTGAAATAACGACCTTACTTCCTTAAAAAAGAATTATACAAAGTTAGTTTCTAGGCGTTTATTCATGAGAGCTCTCGCTGACTGCCGGGTCTTCGCTTACGGCCACACCGCGCTGAGAACGCCCGATCTCGTCTGATCTCGGAAGCTAAGCAACGTCGGGCCTGGTTAGTACTTGGATGGGAGACCGCCTGGGAATACCAGGTGCTGTGAGCATTTTACCAGCGAAATCAATGTAAATTATCGTATTTTGGACATTGTTTGAAATAACGACCTTACTTCCTTAAAAAAGAATTATACAAAGTTAGTTTCTAGGCGTTTATTCATGAGAGCTCTCGCTGACTGCCGGGTCTTCGCTTACGGCCACACCGCGCTGAGAACGCCCGATCTCGTCTGATCTCGGAAGCTAAGCAACGTCGGGCCTGGTTAGTACTTGGATGGGAGACAGCCTGGGAATACCAGGTGCTGTGAGCATTTTACCAGCGAAATCAATGTACATTATCGTATTTTGGACATTGTTTGAAATAACGACCTTACTTCCTTAAAAAAGAATTATACAAAGTTAGTTTCTAGGCGTTTATTCATGAGAGCTCTCGCTGACTGCCGGGTCTTCGCTTACGGCCACACCGCGCTGAGAACGCCCGATCTCGTCTGATCTCGGAAGCTAAGCAACGTCGGGCCTGGTTAGTACTTGGATGGGAGACCGCCTGGGAATACCAGGTGCTGTGAGCATTTTACCAGCGAAATCAATGTAAATTATCGTATTTTGGACATTGTTTGAAATAACGACCTTACTTCCTTAAAAAAGAATTATACAAAGTTAGTTTCTAGGCGTTTATTCATGAGAGCTCTCGCTGACTGCCGGGTCTTCGCTTACGGCCACACCGCGCTGAGAACGCCCGATCTCGTCTGATCTCGGAAGCTAAGCAACGTCGGGCCTGGTTAGTACTTGGATGGGAGACCGCCTGGGAATACCAGGTGCTGTGAGCATTTTACCAGCGAAATCAATGTAAATTATCGTATTTTGGACATTGTTTGAAATAACGACCTTACTTCCTTAAAAAAGAATTATACAAAGTTAGTTTCTAGGCGTTTATTCATGAGAGCTCTCGCTGACTGCCGGGTCTTCGCTTACGGCCACACCGCGCTGAGAACGCCCGATCTCGTCTGATCTCGGAAGCTAAGCAACGTCGGGCCTGGTTAGTACTTGGATGGGAGACCGCCTGGGAATACCAGGTGCTGTGAGCATTTTACCAGCGAAATCAATGTAAATTATCGTATTTTGGACATTGTTTGAAATAACGACCTTACTTCCTTAAAAAAGAATTATACAAAGTTAGTTTCTAGGCGTTTATTCATGAGAGCTCTCGCTGACTGCCGGGTCTTCGCTTACGGCCACACCGCGCTGAGAACGCCCGATCTCGTCTGATCTCGGAAGCTAAGCAACGTCGGGCCTGGTTAGTACTTGGATGGGAGACCGCCTGGGAATACCAGGTGCTGTGAGCATTTTACCAGCGAAATCAATGTACATTATCGTATTTTGGACATTGTTTGAAATAACGACCTTACTTCCTTAAAAAAGAATTATACAAAGTTAGTTTCTAGGCGTTTATTCATGAGAGCTCTCGCTGACTGCCGGGTCTTCGCTTACGGCCACACCGCGCTGAGAACGCCCGATCTCGTCTGATCTCGGAAGCTAAGCAACGTCGGGCCTGGTTAGTACTTGGATGGGAGACCGCCTGGGAATACCAGGTGCTGTGAGCATTTTACCAGCGAAATCAATGTACATTATCGTATTTTGGACATTGTTTGAAATAACGACCTTACTTCCTTAAAAAAGAATTATACAAAGTTAGTTTCTAGGCGTTTATTCATGAGAGCTCTCGCTGACTGCCGGGTCTTCGCTTACGGCCACACCGCGCTGAGAACGCCCGATCTCGTCTGATCTCGGAAGCTAAGCAACGTCGGGCCTGGTTAGTACTTGGATGGGAGACCGCCTGGGAATACCAGGTGCTGTGAGCATTTTACCAGCGAAATCAATGTAAATTATCGTATTTTGGACATTGTTTGAAATAACGACCTTACTTCCTTAAAAAAGAATTATACAAAGTTAGTTTCTAGGCGTTTATTCATGAGAGCTCTCGCTGACTGCCGGGTCTTCGCTTACGGCCACACCGCGCTGAGAACGCCCGATCTCGTCTGATCTCGGAAGCTAAGCAACGTCGGGCCTGGTTAGTACTTGGATGGGAGACCGCCTGGGAATACCAGGTGCTGTGAGCATTTTACCAGCGAAATCAATGTAAATTATCGTATTTTGGACATTGTTTGAAATAACGACCTTACTTCCTTAAAAAAGAATTATACAAAGTTAGTTTCTAGGCGTTTATTCATGAGAGCTCTCGCTGACTGCCGGGTCTTCGCTTACGGCCACACCGCGCTGAGAACGCCCGATCTCGTCTGATCTCGGAAGCTAAGCAACGTCGGGCCTGGTTAGTACTTGGATGGGAGACCGCCTGGGAATACCAGGTGCTGTGAGCATTTTACCAGCGAAATCAATGTACATTATCGTATTTTGGACATTGTTTGAAATAACGACCTTACTTCCTTAAAAAAGAATTATACAAAGTTAGTTTCTAGGCGTTTATTCATGAGAGCTCTCGCTGACTGCCGGGTCTTCGCTTACGGCCACACCGCGCTGAGAACGCCCGATCTCGTCTGATCTCGGAAGCTAAGCAACGTCGGGCCTGGTTAGTACTTGGATGGGAGACCGCCTGGGAATACCAGGTGCTGTGAGCATTTTACCAGCGAAATCAATGTACATTATCGTATTTTGGACATTGTTTGAAATAACGACCTTACTTCCTTAAAAAAGAATTATACAAAGTTAGTTTCTAGGCGTTTATTCATGAGAGCTCTCGCTGACTGCCGGGTCTTCGCTTACGGCCACACCGCGCTGAGAACGCCCGATCTCGTCTGATCTCGGAAGCTAAGCAACGTCGGGCCTGGTTAGTACTTGGATGGGAGACCGCCTGGGAATACCAGGTGCTGTGAGCATTTTACCAGCGAAATCAATGTACATTATCGTATTTTGGACATTGTTTGAAATAACGACCTTACTTCCTTAAAAAAGAATTATACAAAGTTAGTTTCTAGGCGTTTATTCATGAGAGCTCTCGCTGACTGCCGGGTCTTCGCTTACGGCCACACCGCGCTGAGAACGCCCGATCTCGTCTGATCTCGGAAGCTAAGCAACGTCGGGCCTGGTTAGTACTTGGATGGGAGACCGCCTGGGAATACCAGGTGCTGTGAGCATTTTACCAGCGAAATCAATGTACATTATCGTATTTTGGACATTGTTTGAAATAACGACCTTACTTCCTTAAAAAAGAATTATACAAAGTTAGTTTCTAGGCGTTTATTCATGAGAGCTCTCGCTGACTGCCGGGTCTTCGCTTACGGCCACACCGCGCTGAGAACGCCCGATCTCGTCTGATCTCGGAAGCTAAGCAACGTCGGGCCTGGTTAGTACTTGGATGGGAGACCGCCTGGGAATACCAGGTTCTGTGAGCATTTTACCAGCGAAATCAATGTACATTATCGTATTTTGGACATTGTTTGAAATAACGACCTTACTTCCTTAAAAAAGAATTATACAAAGTTAGTTTCTAGGCGTTTATTCATGAGAGCTCTCGCTGACTGCCGGGTCTTCGCTTACGGCCACACCGCGCTGAGAACGCCCGATCTCGTCTGATCTCGGAAGCTAAGCAACGTCGGGCCTGGTTAGTACTTGGATGGGAGACCGCCTGGGAATACCAGGTGCTGTGAGCATTTTACCAGCGAAATCAATGTACATTATCGTATTTTGGACATTGTTTGAAATAACGACCTTACTTCCTTAAAAAAGAATTATACAAAGTTAGTTTCTAGGCGTTTATTCATGAGAGCTCTCGCTGACTGCCGGGTCTTCGCTTACGGCCACACCGCGCTGAGAACGCCCGATCTCGTCTGATCTCGGAAGCTAAGCAACGTCGGGCCTGGTTAGTACTTGGATGGGAGACCGCCTGGGAATACCAGGTGCTGTGAGCATTTTACCAGCGAAATCAATGTAAATTATCGTATTTTGGACATTGTTTGAAATAACGACCTTACTTCCTTAAAAAAGAATTATACAAAGTTAGTTTCTAGGCGTTTATTCATGAGAGCTCTCGCTGACTGCCGGGTCTTCGCTTACGGCCACACCGCGCTGAGAACGCCCGATCTCGTCTGATCTCGGAAGCTAAGCAACGTCGGGCCTGGTTAGTACTTGGATGGGAGACCGCCTGGGAATACCAGGTGCTGTGAGCATTTTACCAGCGAAATCAATGTAAATTATCGTATTTTGGACATTGTTTGAAATAACGACCTTACTTCCTTAAAAAAGAATTATACAAAGTTAGTTTCTAGGCGTTTATTCATGAGAGCTCTCGCTGACTGCCGGGTCTTCGCTTACGGCCACACCGCGCTGAGAACGCCCGATCTCGTCTGATCTCGGAAGCTAAGCAACGTCGGGCCTGGTTAGTACTTGGATGGGAGACCGCCTGGGAATACCAGGTGCTGTGAGCATTTTACCAGCGAAATCAATGTAAATTATCGTATTTTGGACATTGTTTGAAATAACGACCTTACTTCCTTAAAAAAGAATTATACAAAGTTAGTTTCTAGGCGTTTATTCATGAGAGCTCTCGCTGACTGCCGGGTCTTCGCTTACGGCCACACCGCGCTGAGAACGCCCGATCTCGTCTTATCTCGGAAGCTAAGCAACGTCGGGCCTGGTTAGTACTTGGATGGGAGACCGCCTGGGAATACCAGGTGCTGTGAGCATTTTACCAGCGAAATCAATGTAAATTATCGTATTTTGGACATTGTTTGAAATAACGACCTTACTTCCTTAAAAAAGAATTATACAAAGTTAGTTTCTAGGCGTTTATTCATGAGAGCTCTCGCTGACTGCCGGGTCTTCGCTTACGGCCACACCGCGCTGAGAACGCCCGATCTCGTCTGATCTCGGAAGCTAAGCAACGTCGGGCCTGGTTAGTACTTGGATGGGAGACCGCCTGGGAATACCAGGTGCTGTGAGCATTTTACCAGCGAAATCAATGTAAATTATCGTATTTTGGACATTGTTTGAAATAACGACCTTACTTCCTTAAAAAAGAATTATACAAAGTTAGTTTCTAGGCGTTTATTCATGAGAGCTCTCGCTGACTGCCGGGTCTTCGCTTACGGCCACACCGCGCGGAGAACGCCCGATCTCGTCTGATCTCGGAAGCTAAGCAACGTCGGGCCTGGTTAGTACTTGGATGGGAGACCGCCTGGGAATACCAGGTGCTGTGAGCATTTTACCAGCGAAATCAATGTAAATTATCGTATTTTGGACATTGTTTGAAATAACGACCTTACTTCCTTAAAAAAGAATTATACAAAGTTAGTTTCTAGGCGTTTATTCATGAGAGCTCTCGCTGACTGCCGGGTCTTCGCTTACGGCCACACCGCGAGAACGCCAGATCTCGTGAGACCGGAAGTGATTGGAGACGCGCGAAGCTGCGAATTGTTTGGTCAGCTGCGTTTGTTTTTGCAGAAAAAGTTGGGAAATCGCAAAACTTTCAATAAATACATATTGCCTACGGTTGGTTCGCTCCCCCCCGACAGCTTTGCTGTTTGGGGGAACAAAAGCGAAGAAAATGGAGACGGATAAATCGAAGACGGCAGCAAGAAAAAATACGAACACGAAGGAAGGAAAGACGGAGACACCGGTGAGAATATTTGACAAAGCTCTTACCTTGAGTGTTGAAATAGAAGGAGAAGAGATGATATCCATGATGGAATTATTAAGAGCAACGAGAGATGTATGTGGGAACGTGATCGGGTGTCGTTTTAAAGCGGCGAAAAAGTATGAAATAACGATGAATAATGTGAAAGGGAAAGAAAGGCTGATGGACGGTTTTAAAATTAAAAACTGTAGAATCATGGCCAGGGAGATAGTCAACGATGAGTTGATGGTCTCCTTCCTAAATCTGCCCACTTACATCGAAGACAAAGAAATCGTAAACAAGTTAACCGAATGGGGAGTAAGGGCGCTATCGCCGATTAAGAGAAGGATGTGGCCGGGAACGGATATCGCGGACGGCACAAGATTTCTGAGAGTAAAATTCAATGAGTCGGTAAAATCACTGCCGTACTCAACAAAGTTTGAGACCATGGAAGGGCTACAGTTCTTCCGAGTTATACACGACAGGCAGCTAAAGGTGTGCAGGCTATGTGTGCAGCCGGGGCACATACTGAGAGAATGTCCGGATTTTAAATGCTTTAAATGTGGAAGACAGGGACACTATGCACGAGAGTGCATAAACCTATGTGAAATTTGCTTTGGAAAAAAAAGCGAATGCGGATGCGCGGAAAGAGAGGAAGAAAATGAGGAAGACTCCTCTCAGATCGAGGGGGAGATGGAGGAGGAGGAGGAAGACGGAGAGACTGCTGTCGTGGAGAGAGAAGTGGGAGAACGAAGGGTTCGAGAGTCTGTACGGGAGAGGAGTGGAGGGCGGCGAGAGACCGAGACGCGCGGAAAGACGGCGAGAGCGGCTCCCGCGGTGGGGAAAAAAGAAGAGAAAGAGGCAGTGGAAGGGGAAAAGGAGAAGGAAAACGAAGAGAAGAAGGAAATAACGGACGACGCAATGCCGGAGAGCCAGGACATGGACAGCCTGACAGACACGGACGAGGAGGCGAGAGTTTTAACGGCGCAGGTTCTGGCTGCGAGGAAAAGAGGACTGGACACGACTGGGAAATACGGGAAAGGACGAGACAAGGGGGGAAAGGTAAAGAAAAAAGCTTTTCAATTATAGATGTTATTTCATGAACTGTCTTGTAACAATGGTTAAAATAACATCACTAAATGTAAACGGTGTAAGGAACATGACAAAGTTTGAACAAACAAAAACTGTCTGTAACTCTGAGATAATGTGTTTACAAGAAACGAATTGGGATGACAGCAAAGTGGATGAAATGGGGAAAAGATGGGACGGAATGATTTTTGCAAACAATGGTAGCGAACGGTCGTGTGGGGTTGCTATCTTAATAAAAAATGGCTTAGTGCGAAACATCAAAAAAACATATAGTGATACGAGCGGGCGGGTTATCGTAATTGACTTTGAATACCAAGATAAAGAGTACAAACTGATTAATATATATGCGCCAAATATAGAGGCAGAGAGAAGAGAATTTTTTAAACAATTAAAACCTCTATGTGTAGGAAACTGTATTGTAATTGGGGATTTCAATGTGTGGTGTAGTAGGCTGGATGCTTCGCGATGTGCCAATTTTAAATGGGACACGTCACGTCGAGAATTATATAGCATTATGACAGATAATAGACTGATGGATGTGTGGAGATTAGAAAACCCAGCGAAAAAAGTTTTTTCGAGAAGGCAGGTGGTGATGGGTGAATTAAAACAAAGCAGGATTGATTTATGCCTGATAAAAGACAGTAGTGTAAATGATTTTAAAAACGCGCAATATGAATTTACAACGATTAGCGATCACGCTGTGCTGTCAGTAATGATAGGTGTAGGGCAAGAGAAACAAAAAGGCGGGACGTGGTGTCTAAATGTATGCCTATTAAAAGAGAGAGGGTATAGAGAAATAATTGATAAGTGCATTAGAGAGGAACTTGAAAATGAAGTAAAAGGCATAGACATTGGCCTATGGTGGGAGGCCCTTAAAGCTAAAATTAAAAAAGTAAGTATAAGATATGCAAAGCATAGGAATTTTAAAGAAAAGATAAAGGAAAAGGAACTTAGAGAGAGAATGCTAAGAGAGATGGAGAGGTCAGAGGATGAAAATGACTATAACATAGAAGAATATGTTAAATTAAGGGCGGAGCTGCAGACGCATGAGGAGAGAAGATGTATGGGGGCTATAATGAGGAGTAAGGCAAAGAATGTGATAGAAGGGGAGAAGTGTACTTCCTTCTTCCTTGGTATGGAAAAAAAGCGGCAAACGAAAAACAGAATTGAAGAACTAGAAGATGAAAAGGGTGAGAAAGTTAATGATCTTGTAGGTGTCCTAGAGATTGTTGAGGCCTTTTATAAAAACCTTTTTAAAAAAACTGGCAGTGACAAGGAGAGTAGGGAGAGAGTATTAGAGAAGGTAAGAATGAGAATATCTGAGGGAGAGAGTGAGGATTGTGACAAAACAATTGAAGTGGATGAAATTAAAACCGCAATAATGAGCGCCCAAGCCCGTAAAAGCCCGGGATTAGATGGTTTGCCGAACGATTTTTACAAAACGTTTGTTGATATCCTAGCGCCAATTTTACTGGACGTATTCAGATACATGGAGGATAAGGAGGTGGTCCCGGAGTCAATGGCAACAGGAGTCATAACTATAATTTATAAAAATCAAGGAAGCAGGCATAGGCTAGAAAATTACCGGCCTATAAGCCTGCTGAATAGTGACTACAAAATAGTGGCGAAGGTATTGGCGAACAGGTTAAAAGGGGTGCTGGGGAGCATAATCGCCCCAACACAAACATACAGTGTCCCAGGAAGAGACATAGCAGACATCAGCTGTTCAATAAGAGATGTGGTGAAATATATGAATACAAACAACAACGAAGGTGGCATTGTGTTGGCAGTTGATCTGAACAAAGCCTTTGACAGGGTGGAACATGAATATTTAACAGAAACAATGAGAAAATATGGTTTTGGGAAAAGAATGGTGACTTGGATAGAGCTTTTATATAGAAATGCTAAAAGCTGTGTGAAATGTAACGGAGTTTTAACGGATACTTTCCCATTAGAAAGATCGGTGAGGCAAGGCTGTCCCCTATCTGCGTTACTATATTGTATCTCTGCAGAACCGCTGGCAGACCTGGTGAAAAGTGACGGAGGGATAAGAGGGGTAAGCATACCGAGTGGAGGCTGTAGCCTTGTTTATCAGTATGCGGATGACACTACCTTCACTGTGAAAGATGAAGATAGTGTCAAACGGATCATGGAACTGATGCATACTTATGGTAGAGCATCGGGGGCAAAAATAAATGTAAATAAATCCAAAATGATGTATGTAGGTAGAGTTGAAAGAAAGGGATGTGGAATAGATTTTAAAATTGCAAAAGATTTTATTAAGATCTTGGGCATAAATATAGGAAGCAACGAAAAGGAGGCTAGGGATTTGACGTGGACAGGGTGTGTGAATAAAATAAAGCAAACACTGAACTTTTGGAAACAAAGGGGCCTACATCTAAAAGGGAAAGTAATTGTGTGTAACACATTGATGACATCAAAGCTTATATACGCATTAGGAGTACTTGACATGCCAGAATGGGTAACAAATGAAATAAATGGAATAATGACAAACTTTTTATGGGATGGGAAAGGGGTGAAAATATCACACAAAACCCTAATGGCTGAACACAAAATGGGGGGATTAAGATTGATAGATCTGAAACTAAAGAAGAAGGCCATAAGAATAAAGACCATTCAAAAATACCTGTTTGGAACGGTTGAGTATGGTTGGAAGAACTTTTTTAAAGATTTTCTAGACCAAAGTGGAGGGTGTAAGGACTATGGCTTACTCATGAGTTTTAAAAAAACACTAACGGAGAATATTCCCAATTTTTACAAGGAGGTGTTCGAAGCATGGGCGGGAATAATTAAAAAGGCAAAGTACGGATGTGAAGAGGTGGATACGGTTTTAAATCACCCGGTTTTTCTTAACCAGAAAGTGATGAATGATGGCAATATACTGTACAATAAGGCTTTTATTGGTGCAGGTTTAGGACAGGTGAAAGAGTACATGTACGAAGTGAAACCGGGGTTTTTACCTGTACAGGCGATATTTGACACCGTACGTGAGTATAACGAAGAAATAAGATTTGGAACTGTGAAAAATGTTTTTATGAAAATAAAAGAGAGTATACCCAGAGAGTGGGTAAAATTAATAAATGACGGGATTGGAAAAAGAAAAGAAGAATCGGTAAAGTTTCCTGAGTTGACTGTCGAAGGGAATACAATGAGAATGGAACTAAAAACAATGAAAGTTAAACATATATACAAAGTAATGACAGAGAATGAAATTAAAGAGCCAACGTCTGGAAAATTTTGGGGAGGAATATTTCCAGACTTAAACCATAAAGAAATGTGGGATAATTTGAATGTCAAATACAACGGAAGTGAATGTGAAAATAATGATTTTAAAATAAGACACAACAGAGTATATACAAATATAGTTTTACATCAAATTGATAAAAATAATAAAAGGGAATGTGATGTATGCAATGAACAACCAGAAACTCTGTTGCATATGATGTTGGAATGTGAGGACCTGAAAAGTTTTTACTCTGATTTGAGAAAATGTTTGGTGAAAAATTGGGTGGAATTATGTTTTGGACGCTTTGAATGGAGGAAACTGATTTTGTTTGGTGTGTGGAAAAAAAGGAAAAAGAAAGGCAATATGAATCTACTGAACTACGTACTGAGTCATGCAAGATACGCAATTATTTCAAGAAGAAATATGGCGCATTTTGAAGGGAAAAAAATCAGCGCATGGGTCTTGTTTGAATCAATGGTAAAAAGAAACATAAAATTGTTGTATGAATATGGACAAATTGATTTTGCGGAATGGTTTGTTGAGGGCAGTAACTTTGTGACAGTGACTAATGAAGGGAAAATACAATTTAATTTCTAAAGTAGTATGGATTATGATTTATTAAAATTTTGGTTTGTAAATAGTTTATTGGATAAACATCAGATATGAACTGTATATAATGGATATAATAGAAAAATGAAGTATGTATGATGTATATGATGTATAATGTGAAATTATTCTTTTTGTTTGTTTTGTCCTAAAAGTTTTTAAAATGTAAAATGTAAATATGGAAAATAAAATTTTTATAAAAAAAAAAAAAAAAGAACGCCCGATCTCGTCTGATCTCGGAAGCTAAGCAACGTCGGGCCTGGTTAGTACTTGGATGGGAGACCGCCTGGGAATACCCGGTGCTGTGAGCATTTTACCAGCGAAATCAATGTAAATTATCGTATTTTGGACATTGTTTGAAATAACGACCTTACTTCCTTAAAAAAGAATTATACAAAGTTAGTTTCTAGGCGTTTATTCATGAGAGCTCTCGCTGACTGCCGGGTCTTCGCTTACGGCCACACCGCGCTGAGAACGCCCGATCTCGTCTGATCTCGGAAGCTAAGCAACGTCGGGCCTGGTTAGTACTTGGATGGGAGACCGCCTGGGAATACCAGGTGCTGTGAGCATTTTACCAGCGAAATCAATGTAAATTATCGTATTTTGGACATTGTTTGAAATAACGACCTTACTTCCTTAAAAAAGAATTATACA
The DNA here is from genome assembly GCF_963514075.1 of Conger conger. Classification (NCBI taxonomy): domain Eukaryota; kingdom Metazoa; phylum Chordata; class Actinopteri; order Anguilliformes; family Congridae; genus Conger; species Conger conger. The sequence continues at coordinate 13,900 of NW_026890533.1, forward strand.
AAGTTAGTTTCTAGGCGTTTATTCATGAGAGCTCTCGCTGACTGCCGGGTCTTCGCTTACGGCCACACCGCGCTGAGAACGCCCGATCTCGTCTGATCTCGGAAGCTAAGCAACGTCGGGCCTGGTTAGTACTTGGATGGGAGACCGCCTGGGAATACCAGGTGCTGTGAGCATTTTACCAGCGAAATCAATGTAAATTATCGTATTTTGGACATTGTTTGAAATAACGACCTTACTTCCTTAAAAAAGAATTATACAAATTTAGTTTCTAGGCGTTTATTCATGAGAGCTCTCGCTGACTGCCGGGTCTTCGCTTACGGCCACACCGCGCTGAGAACGCCCGATCTCGTCTGATCTCGGAAGCTAAGCAACGTCGGGCCTGGTTAGTACTTGGATGGGAGACCGCCTGGGAATACCCGGTGCTGTGAGCATTTTACCAGCGAAATCAATGTAAATTATCGTATTTTGGACATTGTTTGAAATAACGACCTTACTTCCTTAAAAAAGAATTATACAAAGTTAGTTTCTAGGCGTTTATTCATGAGAGCTCTCGCTGACTGCCGGGTCTTCGCTTACGGCCACACCGCGCTGAGAACGCCCGATCTCGTCTGATCTCGGAAGCTAAGCAACGTCGGGCCTGGTTAGTACTTGGATGGGAGACCGCCTGGGAATACCAGGTGCTGTGAGCATTTTACCAGCGAAATCAATGTAAATTATCGTATTTTGGACATTGTTTGAAATAACGACCTTACTTCCTTAAAAAAGAATTATACAAAGTTAGTTTCTAGGCGTTTATTCATGAGAGCTCTCGCTGACTGCCGGGTCTTCGCTTACGGCCACACCGCGCTGAGAACGCCCGATCTCGTCTTATCTCGGAAGCTAAGCAACGTCGGGCCTGGTTAGTACTTGGATGGGAGACCGCCTGGGAATACCAGGTGCTGTGAGCATTTTACCAGCGAAATCAATGTAAATTATCGTATTTTGGACATTGTTTGAAATAACGACCTTACTTCCTTAAAAAAGAATTATACAAAGTTAGTTTCTAGGCGTTTATTCATGAGAGCTCTCGCTGACTGCCGGGTCTTCGCTTACGGCCACACCGCGCTGAGAACGCCCGATCTCGTCTGATCTCGGAAGCTAAGCAACGTCGGGCCTGGTTAGTACTTGGATGGGAGACCGCCTGGGAATACCAGGTGCTGTGAGCATTTTACCAGCGAAATCAATGTAAATTATCGTATTTTGGACATTGTTTGAAATAACGACCTTACTTCCTTAAAAAAGAATTATACAAAGTTAGTTTCTAGGCGTTTATTCATGAGAGCTCTCGCTGACTGCCGGGTCTTCGCTTACGGCCACACCGCGCTGAGAACGCCCGATCTCGTCTGATCTCGGAAGCTAAGCAACGTCGGGCCTGGTTAGTACTTGGATGGGAGACCGCCTGGGAATACCAGGTGCTGTGAGCATTTTACCAGCGAAATCAATGTAAATTATCGTATTTTGGACATTGTTTGAAATAACGACCTTACTTCCTTAAAAAAGAATTATACAAAGTTAGTTTCTAGGCGTTTATTCATGAGAGCTCTCGCTGACTGCCGGGTCTTCGCTTACGGCCACACCGCGCTGAGAACGCCCGATCTCGTCTGATCTCGGAAGCTAAGCAACGTCGGGCCTGGTTAGTACTTGGATGGGAGACCGCCTGGGAATAACAGGTGCTGTGAGCATTTTACCAGCGAAATCAATGTAAATTATCGTATTTTGGACATTGTTTGAAATAACGACCTTACTTCCTTAAAAAAGAATTATACAAAGTTAGTTTCTAGGCGTTTATTCATGAGAGCTCTCGCTGACTGCCGGGTCTTCGCTTACGGCCACACCGCGCTGAGAACGCCCGATCTCGTCTGATCTCGGAAGCTAAGCAACGTCGGGCCTGGTTAGTACTTGGATGGGAGACCGCCTGGGAATACCAGGTGCTGTGAGCATTTTACCAGCGAAATCAATGTAAATTATCGTATTTTGGACATTGTTTGAAATAACGACCTTACTTCCTTAAAAAAGAATTATACAAATTTAGTTTCTAGGCGTTTATTCATGAGAGCTCTCGCTGACTGCCGGGTCTTCGCTTACGGCCACACCGCGCTGAGAACGCCCGATCTCGTCTGATCTCGGAAGCTAAGCAACGTCGGGCCTGGTTAGTACTTGGATGGGAGACCGCCTGGGAATACCCGGTGCTGTGAGCATTTTACCAGCGAAATCAATGTAAATTATCGTATTTTGGACATTGTTTGAAATAACGACCTTACTTCCTTAAAAAAGAATTATACAAAGTTAGTTTCTAGGCGTTTATTCATGAGAGCTCTCGCTGACTGCCGGGTCTTCGCTTACGGCCACACCGCGCTGAGAACGCCCGATCTCGTCTGATCTCGGAAGCTAAGCAACGTCGGGCCTGGTTAGTACTTGGATGGGAGACCGCCTGGGAATACCAGGTGCTGTGAGCATTTTACCAGCGAAATCAATGTAAATTATCGTATTTTGGACATTGTTTGAAATAACGACCTTACTTCCTTAAAAAAGAATTATACAAAGTTAGTTTCTAGGCGTTTATTCATGAGAGCTCTCGCTGACTGCCGGGTCTTCGCTTACGGCCACACCGCGCTGAGAACGCCCGATCTCGTCTTATCTTGGAAGCTAAGCAACGTCGGGCCTGGTTAGTACTTGGATGGGAGACCGCCTGGGAATACCAGGTGCTGTGAGCATTTTACCAGCGAAATCAATGTAAATTATCGTATTTTGGACATTGTTTGAAATAACGACCTTACTTCCTTAAAAAAGAATTATACAAATTTAGTTTCTAGGCGTTTATTCATGAGAGCTCTCGCTGACTGCCGGGTCTTCGCTTACGGCCACACCGCGCTGAGAACGCGCGATCTCGTCTGATCTCGGAAGCTAAGCAACGTCGGGCCTGGTTAGTACTTGGATGGGAGACCGCCTGGGAATACCAGGTGCTGTGAGCATTTTACCAGCGAAATCAATGTAAATTATCGTATTTTGGACATTGTTTGAAATAACGACCTTACTTCCTTAAAAAAGAATTATACAAAGTTAGTTTCTAGGCGTTTATTCATGAGAGCTCTCGCTGACTGCCGGGTCTTCGCTTACGGCCACACCGCGCTGAGAACGCCCGATCTCGTCTGATCTCGGAAGCTAAGCAACGTCGGGCCTGGTTAGTACTTGGATGGGAGACCGCCTGGGAATACCAGGTGCTGTGAGCATTTTACCAGCGAAATCAATGTAAATTATCGTATTTTGGACATTGTTTGAAATAACGACCTTACTTCCTTAAAAAAGAATTATACAAAGTTAGTTTCTAGGCGTTTATTCATGAGAGCTCTCGCTGACTGCCGGGTCTTCGCTTACGGCCACACCGCGCTGAGAACGCCCGATCTCGTCTGATCTCGGAAGCTAAGCAACGTCGGGCCTGGTTAGTACTTGGATGGGAGACCGCCTGGGAATACCAGGTGCTGTGAGCATTTTACCAGCGAAATCAATGTAAATTATCGTATTTTGGACATTGTTTGAAATAACGACCTTACTTCCTTAAAAAAGAATTATACAAAGTTAGTTTCTAGGCGTTTATTCATGAGAGCTCTCGCTGACTGCCGGGTCTTCGCTTACGGCCACACCGCGCTGAGAACGCCCGATCTCGTCTGATCTCGGAAGCTAAGCAACGTCGGGCTTGGTTAGTACTTGGATGGGAGACCGCCTGGGAATAACAGGTGCTGTCAGCATTTTACCAGCGAAATCAATGTAAATTATCGGATTTTGGACATTGTTTGAAATAACGACCTTACTTCCTTAAAAAAGAATTATACAAAGTTAGTTTCTAGGCGTTTATTCATGAGAGCTCTCGCTGACTGCCGGGTCTTCGCTTACGGCCACACCGCGCTGAGAACGCCCGATCTCGTCTGATCTCGGAAGCTAAGCAACGTCGGGCCTGGTTAGTACTTGGATGGGAGACCGCCTGGGAATACCAGGTGCTGTGAGCATTTTACCAGCGAAATCAATGTAAATTATCGTATTTTGGACATTGTTTGAAATAACGACCTTACTTCCTTAAAAAAGAATTATACAAAGTTAGTTTCTAGGCGTTTATTCATGAGAGCTCTCGCTGACTGCCGGGTCTTCGCTTACGGCCACACCGCGCTGAGAACGCCCGATCTCGTCTGATCTCGGAAGCTAAGCAACGTCGGGCCTGGTTAGTACTTGGATGGGAGACCGCCTGGGAATAACAGGTGCTGTGAGCATTTTACCAGCGAAATCAATGTAAATGATCGTATTTTGGACATTGTTTGAAATAACGACCTTACTTCCTTAAAAAAGAATTATACAAAGTTAGTTTCTAGGCGTTTATTCATGAGAGCTCTCGCTGACTGCCGGGTCTTCGCTTACGGCCACACCGCGCTGAGAACGCCCGATCTCGTCTGATCTCGGAAGCTAAGCAACGTCGGGCCTGGTTAGTACTTGGATGGGAGACCGCCTGGGAATACCAGGTGCTGTGAGCATTTTACCAGCGAAATCAATGTAAATTATCGTATTTTGGACATTGTTTGAAATAACGACCTTACTTCCTTAAAAAAGAATTATACAAATTTAGTTTCTAGGCGTTTATTCATGAGAGCTCTCGCTGACTGCCGGGTCTTCGCTTACGGCCACACCGCGCTGAGAACGCCCGATCTCGTCTGATCTCGGAAGCTAAGCAACGTCGGGCCTGGTTAGTACTTGGATGGGAGACCGCCTGGGAATACCCGGTGCTGTGAGCATTTTACCAGCGAAATCAATGTAAATTATCGTATTTTGGACATTGTTTGAAATAACGACCTTACTTCCTTAAAAAAGAATTATACAAAGTTAGTTTCTAGGCGTTTATTCATGAGAGCTCTCGCTGACTGCCGGGTCTTCGCTTACGGCCACACCGCGCTGAGAACGCCCGATCTCGTCTTATCTTGGAAGCTAAGCAACGTCGGGCCTGGTTAGTACTTGGATGGGAGACCGCCTGGGAATACCAGGTGCTGTGAGCATTTTACCAGCGAAATCAATGTAAATTATCGTATTTTGGACATTGTTTGAAATAACGACCTTACTTCCTTAAAAAAGAATTATACAAATTTAGTTTCTAGGCGTTTATTCATGAGAGCTCTCGCTGACTGCCGGGTCTTCGCTTACGGCCACACCGCGCTGAGAACGCCCGATCTCGTCTGATCTCGGAAGCTAAGCAACGTCGGGCCTGGTTAGTACTTGGATGGGAGACCGCCTGGGAATACCAGGTGCTGTGAGCATTTTACCAGCGAAATCAATGTAAATTATCGTATTTTGGACATTGTTTGAAATAACGACCTTACTTCCTTAAAAAAGAATTATACAAAGTTAGTTTCTAGGCGTTTATTCATGAGAGCTCTCGCTGACTGCCGGGTCTTCGCTTACGGCCACACCGCGCTGAGAACGCCCGATCTCGTCTGATCTCGGAAGCTAAGCAACGTCGGGCCTGGTTAGTACTTGGATGGGAGACCGCCTGGGAATACCAGGTGCTGTGAGCATTTTACCAGCGAAATCAATGTAAATTATCGTATTTTGGACATTGTTTGAAATAACGACCTTACTTCCTTAAAAAAGAATTATACAAAGTTAGTTTCTAGGCGTTTATTCATGAGAGCTCTCGCTGACTGCCGGGTCTTCGCTTACGGCCACACCGCGCTGAGAACGCCCGATCTCGTCTGATCTCGGAAGCTAAGCAATGTCGGGCCTGGTTAGTACTTGGATGGGAGACCGCCTGGGAATAACAGGTGCTGTGAGCATTTTACCAGCGAAATCAATGTAAATTATCGTATTTTGGACATTGTTTGAAATAACGACCTTACTTCCTTAAAAAAGAATTATACAAAGTTAGTTTCTAGGCGTTTATTCATGAGAGCTCTCGCTGACTGCCGGGTCTTCGCTTACGGCCACACCGCGCTGAGAACGCCCGATCTCGTCTGATCTCGGAAGCTAAGCAACGTCGGGCCTGGTTAGTACTTGGATGGGAGACCGCCTGGGAATACCAGGTGCTGTGAGCATTTTACCAGCGAAATCAATGTAAATTATCGTATTTTGGACATTGTTTGAAATAACGACCTTACTTCCTTAAAAAAGAATTATACAAATTTAGTTTCTAGGCGTTTATTCATGAGAGCTCTCGCTGACTGCCGGGTCTTCGCTTACGGCCACACCGCGCTGAGAACGCCCGATCTCGTCTGATCTCGGAAGCTAAGCAACGTCGGGCCTGGTTAGTACTTGGATGGGAGACCGCCTGGGAATACCCGGTGCTGTGAGCATTTTACCAGCGAAATCAATGTAAATTATCGTATTTTGGACATTGTTTGAAATAACGACCTTACTTCCTTAAAAAAGAATTATACAAAGTTAGTTTCTAGGCGTTTATTCATGAGAGCTCTCGCTGACTGCCGGGTCTTCGCTTACGGCCACACCGCGCTGAGAACGCCCGATCTCGTCTGATCTCGGAAGCTAAGCAACGTCGGGCCTGGTTAGTACTTGGATGGGAGACCGCCTGGGAATACCAGGTGCTGTGAGCATTTTACCAGCGAAATCAATGTAAATTATCGTATTTTGGACATTGTTTGAAATAACGACCTTACTTCCTTAAAAAAGAATTATACAAATTTAGTTTCTAGGCGTTTATTCATGAGAGCTCTCGCTGACTGCCGGGTCTTCGCTTACGGCCACACCGCGCTGAGAACGCCCGATCTCGTCTGATCTCGGAAGCTAAGCAACGTCGGGCCTGGTTAGTACTTGGATGGGAGACCGCCTGGGAATACCCGGTGCTGTGAGCATTTTACCAGCGAAATCAATGTAAATTATCGTATTTTGGACATTGTTTGAAATAACGACCTTACTTCCTTAAAAAAGAATTATACAAAGTTAGTTTCTAGGCGTTTATTCATGAGAGCTCTCGCTGACTGCCGGGTCTTCGCTTACGGCCACACCGCGCTGAGAACGCCCGATCTCGTCTGATCTTGGAAGCTAAGCAACGTCGGGCCTGGTTAGTACTTGGATGGGAGACCGCCTGGGAATACCAGGTGCTGTGAGCATTTTACCAGCGAAATCAATGTAAATTATCGTATTTTGGACATTGTTTGAAATAACGACCTTACTTCCTTAAAAAAGAATTATACAAATTTAGTTTCTAGGCGTTTATTCATGAGAGCTCTCGCTGACTGCCGGGTCTTCGCTTACGGCCACACCGCGCTGAGAACGCCCGATCTCGTCTGATCTCGGAAGCTAAGCAACGTCGGGCCTGGTTAGTACTTGGATGGGAGACCGCCTGGGAATACCAGGTGCTGTGAGCATTTTACCAGCGAAATCAATGTAAATTATCGTATTTTGGACATTGTTTGAAATAACGACCTTACTTCCTTAAAAAAGAATTATACAAAGTTAGTTTCTAGGCGTTTATTCATGAGAGCTCTCGCTGACTGCCGGGTCTTCGCTTACGGCCACACCGCGCTGAGAACGCCCGATCTCGTCTGATCTCGGAAGCTAAGCAACGTCGGGCCTGGTTAGTACTTGGATGGGAGACCGCCTGGGAATACCAGGTGCTGTGAGCATTTTACCAGCGAAATCAATGTAAATTATCGTATTTTGGACATTGTTTGAAATAACGACCTTACTTCCTTAAAAAAGAATTATACAAAGTTAGTTTCTAGGCGTTTATTCATGAGAGCTCTCGCTGACTGCCGGGTCTTCGCTTACGGCCACACCGCGCTGAGAACGCCCGATCTCGTCTGATCTTGGAAGCTAAGCAACGTCGGGCCTGGTTAGTACTTGGATGGGAGACCGCCTGGGAATACCAGGTGCTGTGAGCATTTTACCAGCGAAATCAATGTAAATTATCGTATTTTGGACATTGTTTGAAATAACGACCTTACTTCCTTAAAAAAGAATTATACAAATTTAGTTTCTAGGCGTTTATTCATGAGAGCTCTCGCTGACTGCCGGGTCTTCGCTTACGGCCACACCGCGCTGAGAACGCCCGATCTCGTCTGATCTCGGAAGCTAAGCAACGTCGGGCCTGGTTAGTACTTGGATGGGAGACCGCCTGGGAATACCAGGTGCTGTGAGCATTTTACCAGCGAAATCAATGTAAATTATCGTATTTTGGACATTGTTTGAAATAACGACCTTACTTCCTTAAAAAAGAATTATACAAAGTTAGTTTCTAGGCGTTTATTCATGAGAGCTCTCGCTGACTGCCGGGTCTTCGCTTACGGCCACACCGCGCTGAGAACGCCCGATCTCGTCTGATCTCGGAAGCTAAGCAACGTCGGGCCTGGTTAGTACTTGGATGGGAGACCGCCTGGGAATACCACGTGCTGTGAGCATTTTACCAGCGAAATCAATGTAAATTATCGTATTTTGGACATTGTTTGAAATAACGACCTTACTTCCTTAAAAAAGAATTATACAAAGTTAGTTTCTAGGCGTTTATTCATGAGAGCTCTCGCTGACTGCCGGGTCTTCGCTTACGGCCACACCGCGCTGAGAACGCCCGATCTCGTCTGATCTCGGAAGCTAAGCAACGTCGGGCCTGGTTAGTACTTGGATGGGAGACCGCCTGGGAATACCACGTGCTGTGAGCATTTTACCAGCGAAATCAATGTAAATTATCGTATTTTGGACATTGTTTGAAATAACGACCTTACTTCCTTAAAAAAGAATTATACAAAGTTAGTTTCTAGGCGTTTATTCATGAGAGCTCTCGCTGACTGCCGGGTCTTCGCTTACGGCCACACCGCGCTGAGAACGCCCGATCTCGTCTGATCTCGGAAGCTAAGCAACGTCGGGCCTGGTTAGTACTTGGATGGGAGACCGCCTGGGAATACCAGGTGCTGTGAGCATTTTACCAGCGAAATCAATGTAAATTATCGTATTTTGGACATTGTTTGAAATAACGACCTTACTTCCTTAAAAAAGAATTATACAAAGTTAGTTTCTAGGCGTTTATTCATGAGAGCTCTCGCTGACTGCCGGGTCTTCGCTTACGGCCACACCGCGCTGAGAACGCCCGATCTCGTCTGATCTCGGAAGCTAAGCAACGTCGGGCCTGGTTAGTACTTGGATGGGAGACCGCCTGGGAATAACAGGTGCTGTGAGCATTTTACCAGCGAAATCAATGTAAATTATCGTATTTTGGACATTGTTTGAAATAACGACCTTACTTCCTTAAAAAAGAATTATACAAAGTTAGTTTCTAGGCGTTTATTCATGAGAGCTCTCGCTGACTGCCGGGTCTTCGCTTACGGCCACACCGCGCTGAGAACGCCCGATCTCGTCTGATCTCGGAAGCTAAGCAACGTCGGGCCTGGTTAGTACTTGGATGGGAGACCGCCTGGGAATACCAGGTGCTGTGAGCATTTTACCAGCGAAATCAATGTAAATTATCGTATTTTGGACATTGTTTGAAATAACGACCTTACTTCCTTAAAAAAGAATTATACAAATTTAGTTTCTAGGCGTTTATTCATGAGAGCTCTCGCTGACTGCCGGGTCTTCGCTTACGGCCACACCGCGCTCAGAACGCCCGATCTCGTCTGATCTCGGAAGCTAAGCAACGTCGGGCCTGGTTAGTACTTGGATGGGAGACCGCCTGGGAATACCCGGTGCTGTGAGCATTTTACCAGCGAAATCAATGTAAATTATCGTATTTTGGACATTGTTTGAAATAACGACCTTACTTCCTTAAAAAAGAATTATACAAAGTTAGTTTCTAGGCGTTTATTCATGAGAGCTCTCGCTGACTGCCGGGTCTTCGCTTACGGCCACACCGCGCTGAGAACGCCCGATCTCGTCTGATCTTGGAAGCTAAGCAACGTCGGGCCTGGTTAGTACTTGGATGGGAGACCGCCTGGGAATACCAGGTGCTGTGAGCATTTTACCAGCGAAATCAATGTAAATTATCGTATTTTGGACATTGTTTGAAATAACGACCTTACTTCCTTAAAAAAGAATTATACAAATTTAGTTTCTAGGCGTTTATTCATGAGAGCTCTCGCTGACTGCCGGGTCTTCGCTTACGGCCACACCGCGCTGAGAACGCCCGATCTCGTCTGATCTCGGAAGCTAAGCAACGTCGGGCCTGGTTAGTACTTGGATGGGAGACCGCCTGGGAATACCAGGTGCTGTGAGCATTTTACCAGCGAAATCAATGTAAATTATCGTATTTTGGACATTGTTTGAAATAACGACCTTACTTCCTTAAAAAAGAATTATACAAAGTTAGTTTCTAGGCGTTTATTCATGAGAGCTCTCGCTGACTGCCGGGTCTTCGCTTACGGCCACACCGCGCTGAGAACGCCCGATCTCGTCTGATCTCGGAAGCTAAGCAACGTCGGGCCTGGTTAGTACTTGGATGGGAGACCGCCTGGGAATAACAGGTGCTGTGAGCATTTTACCAGCGAAATCAATGTAAATTATCGTATTTTGGACATTGTTTGAAATAACGACCTTACTTCCTTAAAAAAGAATTATACAAAGTTAGTTTCTAGGCGTTTATTCATGAGAGCTCTCGCTGACTGCCGGGTCTTCGCTTACGGCCACACCGCGCTGAGAACGCCCGATCTCGTCTGATCTCGGAAGCTAAGCAACGTCGGGCCTGGTTAGTACTTGGATGGGAGACCGCCTGGGAATACCAGGTGCTGTGAGCATTTTACCAGCGAAATCAATGTAAATTATCGTATTTTGGACATTGTTTGAAATAACGACCTTACTTCCTTAAAAAAGAATTATACAAATTTAGTTTCTAGGCGTTTATTCATGAGAGCTCTCGCTGACTGCCGGGTCTTCGCTTACGGCCACACCGCGCTGAGAACGCCCGATCTCGTCTGATCTCGGAAGCTAAGCAACGTCGGGCCTGGTTAGTACTTGGATGGGAGACCGCCTGGGAATACCAGGTGCTGTGAGCATTTTACCAGCGAAATCAATGTAAATTATCGTATTTTGGACATTGTTTGAAATAACGACCTTACTTCCTTAAAAAAGAATTATACAAAGTTAGTTTCTAGGCGTTTATTCATGAGAGCTCTCGCTGACTGCCGGGTCTTCGCTTACGGCCACACCGCGCTGAGAACGCCCGATCTCGTCTGATCTCGGAAGCTAAGCAACGTCGGGCCTGGTTAGTACTTGGATGGGAGACCGCCTGGGAATACCAGGTGCTGTGAGCATTTTACCAGCGAAATCAATGTAAATTATCGTATTTTGGACATTGTTTGAAATAACGACCTTACTTCCTTAAAAAAGAATTATACAAATTTAGTTTCTAGGCGTTTATTCATGAGAGCTCTCGCTGACTGCCGGGTCTTCGCTTACGGCCACACCGCGCTCAGAACGCCCGATCTCGTCTGATCTCGGAAGCTAAGCAACGTCGGGCCTGGTTAGTACTTGGATGGGAGACCGCCTGGGAATACCCGGTGCTGTGAGCATTTTACCAGCGAAATCAATGTAAATTATCGTATTTTGGACATTGTTTGAAATAACGACCTTACTTCCTTAAAAAAGAATTATACAAAGTTAGTTTCTAGGCGTTTATTCATGAGAGCTCTCGCTGACTGCCGGGTCTTCGCTTACGGCCACACCGCGCTGAGAACGCCCGATCTCGTCTGATCTTGGAAGCTAAGCAACGTCGGGCCTGGTTAGTACTTGGATGGGAGACCGCCTGGGAATACCAGGTGCTGTGAGCATTTTACCAGCGAAATCAATGTAAATTATCGTATTTTGGACATTGTTTGAAATAACGACCTTACTTCCTTAAAAAAGAATTATACAAATTTAGTTTCTAGGCGTTTATTCATGAGAGCTCTCGCTGACTGCCGGGTCTTCGCTTACGGCCACACCGCGCTGAGAACGCCCGATCTCGTCTGATCTCGGAAGCTAAGCAACGTCGGGCCTGGTTAGTACTTGGATGGGAGACCGCCTGGGAATACCAGGTGCTGTGAGCATTTTACCAGCGAAATCAATGTAAATTATCGTATTTTGGACATTGTTTGAAATAACGACCTTACTTCCTTAAAAAAGAATTATACAAAGTTAGTTTCTAGGCGTTTATTCATGAGAGCTCTCGCTGACTGCCGGGTCTTCGCTTACGGCCACACCGCGCTGAGAACGCCCGATCTCGTCTGATCTCGGAAGCTAAGCAACGTCGGGCCTGGTTAGTACTTGGATGGGAGACCGCCTGGGAATAACAGGTGCTGTGAGCATTTTACCAGCGAAATCAATGTAAATTATCGTATTTTGGACATTGTTTGAAATAACGACCTTACTTCCTTAAAAAAGAATTATACAAAGTTAGTTTCTAGGCGTTTATTCATGAGAGCTCTCGCTGACTGCCGGGTCTTCGCTTACGGCCACACCGCGCTGAGAACGCCCGATCTCGTCTGATCTCGGAAGCTAAGCAACGTCGGGCCTGGTTAGTACTTGGATGGGAGACCGCCTGGGAATACCAGGTGCTGTGAGCATTTTACCAGCGAAATCAATGTAAATTATCGTATTTTGGACATTGTTTGAAATAACGACCTTACTTCCTTAAAAAAGAATTATACAAATTTAGTTTCTAGGCGTTTATTCATGAGAGCTCTCGCTGACTGCCGGGTCTTCGCTTACGGCCACACCGCGCTGAGAACGCCCGATCTCGTCTGATCTCGGAAGCTAAGCAACGTCGGGCCTGGTTAGTACTTGGATGGGAGACCGCCTGGGAATACCCGGTGCTGTGAGCATTTTACCAGCGAAATCAATGTAAATTATCGTATTTTGGACATTGTTTGAAATAACGACCTTACTTCCTTAAAAAAGAATTATACAAAGTTAGTTTCTAGGCGTTTATTCATGAGAGCTCTCGCTGACTGCCGGGTCTTCGCTTACAGCCACACCGCGCTGAGAACGCCCGATCTCGTCTGATCTTGGAAGCTAAGCAACGTCGGGCCTGGTTAGTACTTGGATGGGAGACCGCCTGGGAATACCAGGTGCTGTGAGCATTTTACCAGCGAAATCAATGTAAATTATCGTATTTTGGACATTGTTTGAAATAACGACCTTACTTCCTTAAAAAAGAATTATACAAATTTAGTTTCTAGGCGTTTATTCATGAGAGCTCTCGCTGACTGCCGGGTCTTCGCTTACGGCCACACCGCGCTGAGAACGCCCGATCTCGTCTGATCTCGGAAGCTAAGCAACGTCGGGCCTGGTTAGTACTTGGATGGGAGACCGCCTGGGAATACCAGGTGCTGTGAGCATTTTACCAGCGAAATCAATGTAAATTATCGTATTTTGGACATTGTTTGAAATAACGACCTTACTTCCTTAAAAAAGAATTATACAAAGTTAGTTTCTAGGCGTTTATTCATGAGAGCTCTCGCTGACTGCCGGGTCTTCGCTTACGGCCACACCGCGCTGAGAACGCCCGATCTCGTCTGATCTCGGAAGCTAAGCAACGTCGGGCCTGGTTAGTACTTGGATGGGAGACCGCCTGGGAATACCAGGTGCTGTGAGCATTTTACCAGCGAAATCAATGTAAATTATCGTATTTTGGACATTGTTTGAAATAACGACCTTACTTCCTTAAAAAAGAATTATACAAAGTTAGTTTCTAGGCGTTTATTCATGAGAGCTCTCGCTGACTGCCGGGTCTTCGCTTACGGCCACACCGCGCTGAGAACGCCCGATCTCGTCTGATCTCGGAAGCTAAGCAACGTCGGGCCTGGTTAGTACTTGGATGGGAGACCGCCTGGGAATAACAGGTGCTGTGAGCATTTTACCAGCGAAATCAATGTAAATTATCGTATTTTGGACATTGTTTGAAATAACGACCTTACTTCCTTAAAAAAGAATTATACAAAGTTAGTTTCTAGGCGTTTATTCATGAGAGCTCTCGCTGACTGCCGGGTCTTCGCTTACGGCCACACCGCGCTGAGAACGCCCGATCTCGTCTGATCTCGGAAGCTAAGCAACGTCGGGCCTGGTTAGTACTTGGATGGGAGACCGCCTGGGAATACCAGGTGCTGTGAGCATTTTACCAGCGAAATCAATGTAAATTATCGTATTTTGGACATTGTTTGAAATAACGACCTTACTTCCTTAAAAAAGAATTATACAAAGTTAGTTTCTAGGCGTTTATTCATGAGAGCTCTCGCTGACTGCCGGGTCTTCGCTTACGGCCACACCGCGCTGAGAACGCCCGATCTCGTCTGATCTCGGAAGCTAAGCAACGTCGGGCCTGGTTAGTACTTGGATGGGAGACCGCCTGGGAATAACAGGTGCTGTGAGCATTTTACCAGCGAAATCAATGTAAATTATCGTATTTTGGACATTGTTTGAAATAACGACCTTACTTCCTTAAAAAAGAATTATACAAAGTTAGTTTCTAGGCGTTTATTCATGAGAGCTCTCGCTGACTGCCGGGTCTTCGCTTACGGCCACACCGCGCTGAGAACGCCCGATCTCGTCTGATCTCGGAAGCTAAGCAACGTCGGGCCTGGTTAGTACTTGGATGGGAGACCGCCTGGGAATACCAGGTGCTGTGAGCATTTTACCAGCGAAATCAATGTAAATTATCGTATTTTGGACATTGTTTGAAATAACGACCTTACTTCCTTAAAAAAGAATTATACAAATTTAGTTTCTAGGCGTTTATTCATGAGAGCTCTCGCTGACTGCCGGGTCTTCGCTTACGGCCACACCGCGCTCAGAACGCCCGATCTCGTCTGATCTCGGAAGCTAAGCAACGTCGGGCCTGGTTAGTACTTGGATGGGAGACCGCCTGGGAATACCCGGTGCTGTGAGCATTTTACCAGCGAAATCAATGTAAATTATCGTATTTTGGACATTGTTTGAAATAACGACCTTACTTCCTTAAAAAAGAATTATACAAAGTTAGTTTCTAGGCGTTTATTCATGAGAGCTCTCGCTGACTGCCGGGTCTTCGCTTACGGCCACACCGCGCTGAGAACGCCCGATCTCGTCTGATCTTGGAAGCTAAGCAACGTCGGGCCTGGTTAGTACTTGGATGGGAGACCGCCTGGGAATACCAGGTGCTGTGAGCATTTTACCAGCGAAATCAATGTAAATTATCGTATTTTGGACATTGTTTGAAATAACGACCTTACTTCCTTAAAAAAGAATTATACAAATTTAGTTTCTAGGCGTTTATTCATGAGAGCTCTCGCTGACTGCCGGGTCTTCGCTTACGGCCACACCGCGCTGAGAACGCCCGATCTCGTCTGATCTCGGAAGCTAAGCAACGTCGGGCCTGGTTAGTACTTGGATGGGAGACCGCCTGGGAATACCAGGTGCTGTGAGCATTTTACCAGCGAAATCAATGTAAATTATCGTATTTTGGACATTGTTTGAAATAACGACCTTACTTCCTTAAAAAAGAATTATACAAAGTTAGTTTCTAGGCGTTTATTCATGAGAGCTCTCGCTGACTGCCGGGTCTTCGCTTACGGCCACACCGCGCTGAGAACGCCCGATCTCGTCTGATCTCGGAAGCTAAGCAACGTCGGGCCTGGTTAGTACTTGGATGGGAGACCGCCTGGGAATACCAGGTGCTGTGAGCATTTTACCAGCGAAATCAATGTAAATTATCGTATTTTGGACATTGTTTGAAATAACGACCTTACTTCCTTAAAAAAGAATTATACAAAGTTAGTTTCTAGGCGTTTATTCATGAGAGCTCTCGCTGACTGCCGGGTCTTCGCTTACGGCCACACCGCGCTGAGAACGCCCGATCTCGTCTGATCTCGGAAGCTAAGCAACGTCGGGCCTGGTTAGTACTTGGATGGGAGACCGCCTGGGAATACCAGGTGCTGTGAGCATTTTACCAGCGAAATCAATGTACATTATCGTATTTTGGACATTGTTTGAAATAACGACCTTACTTCCTTAAAAAAGAATTATACAAAGTTAGTTTCTAGGCGTTTATTCATGAGAGCTCTCGCTGACTGCCGGGTCTTCGCTTACGGCCACACCGCGCTGAGAACGCCCGATCTCGTCTGATCTCGGAAGCTAAGCAACGTCGGGCCTGGTTAGTACTTGGATGGGAGACCGCCTGGGAATACCAGGTGCTGTGAGCATTTTACCAGCGAAATCAATGTAAATTATCGTATTTTGGACATTGTTTGAAATAACGACCTTACTTCCTTAAAAAAGAATTATACAAAGTTAGTTTCTAGGCGTTTATTCATGAGAGCTCTCGCTGACTGCCGGGTCTTCGCTTACGGCCACACCGCGCTGAGAACGCCCGATCTCGTCTGATCTCGGAAGCTAAGCAACGTCGGGCCTGGTTAGTACTTGGATGGGAGACCGCCTGGGAATACCAGGTGCTGTGAGCATTTTACCAGCGAAATCAATGTACATTATCGTATTTTGGACATTGTTTGAAATAACGACCTTACTTCCTTAAAAAAGAATTATACAAAGTTAGTTTCTAGGCGTTTATTCATGAGAGCTCTCGCTGACTGCCGGGTCTTCGCTTACGGCCACACCGCGCTGAGAACGCCCGATCTCGTCTGATCTCGGAAGCTAAGCAACGTCGGGCCTGGTTAGTACTTGGATGGGAGACCGCCTGGGAATACCAGGTGCTGTGAGCATTTTACCAGCGAAATCAATGTACATTATCGTATTTTGGACATTGTTTGAAATAACGACCTTACTTCCTTAAAAAAGAATTATACAAAGTTAGTTTCTAGGCGTTTATTCATGAGAGCTCTCGCTGACTGCCGGGTCTTCGCTTACGGCCACACCGCGCTGAGAACGCCCGATCTCGTCTGATCTCGGAAGCTAAGCAACGTCGGGCCTGGTTAGTACTTGGATGGGAGACCGCCTGGGAATACCAGGTGCTGTGAGCATTTTACCAGCGAAATCAATGTAAATTATCGTATTTTGGACATTGTTTGAAATAACGACCTTACTTCCTTAAAAAAGAATTATACAAAGTTAGTTTCTAGGCGTTTATTCATGAGAGCTCTCGCTGACTGCCGGGTCTTCGCTTACGGCCACACCGCGCTGAGAACGCCCGATCTCGTCTGATCTCGGAAGCTAAGCAACGTCGGGCCTGGTTAGTACTTGGATGGGAGACAGCCTGGGAATACCAGGTGCTGTGAGCATTTTACCAGCGAAATCAATGTACATTATCGTATTTTGGACATTGTTTGAAATAACGACCTTACTTCCTTAAAAAAGAATTATACAAAGTTAGTTTCTAGGCGTTTATTCATGAGAGCTCTCGCTGACTGCCGGGTCTTCGCTTACGGCCACACCGCGCTGAGAACGCCCGATCTCGTCTGATCTCGGAAGCTAAGCAACGTCGGGCCTGGTTAGTACTTGGATGGGAGACCGCCTGGGAATACCAGGTGCTGTGAGCATTTTACCAGCGAAATCAATGTAAATTATCGTATTTTGGACATTGTTTGAAATAACGACCTTACTTCCTTAAAAAAGAATTATACAAAGTTAGTTTCTAGGCGTTTATTCATGAGAGCTCTCGCTGACTGCCGGGTCTTCGCTTACGGCCACACCGCGCTGAGAACGCCCGATCTCGTCTGATCTCGGAAGCTAAGCAACGTCGGGCCTGGTTAGTACTTGGATGGGAGACCGCCTGGGAATAACAGGTGCTGTGAGCATTTTACCAGCGAAATCAATGTAAATTATCGTATTTTGGACATTGTTTGAAATAACGACCTTACTTCCTTAAAAAAGAATTATACAAAGTTAGTTTCTAGGCGTTTATTCATGAGAGCTCTCGCTGACTGCCGGGTCTTCGCTTACGGCCACACCGCGCTGAGAACGCCCGATCTCGTCTGATCTCGGAAGCTAAGCAACGTCGGGCCTGGTTAGTACTTGGATGGGAGACCGCCTGGGAATACCAGGTGCTGTGAGCATTTTACCAGCGAAATCAATGTAAATTATCGTATTTTGGACATTGTTTGAAATAACGACCTTACTTCCTTAAAAAAGAATTATACAAATTTAGTTTCTAGGCGTTTATTCATGAGAGCTCTCGCTGACTGCCGGGTCTTCGCTTACGGCCACACCGCGCTCAGAACGCCCGATCTCGTCTGATCTCGGAAGCTAAGCAACGTCGGGCCTGGTTAGTACTTGGATGGGAGACCGCCTGGGAATACCCGGTGCTGTGAGCATTTTACCAGCGAAATCAATGTAAATTATCGTATTTTGGACATTGTTTGAAATAACGACCTTACTTCCTTAAAAAAGAATTATACAAAGTTAGTTTCTAGGCGTTTATTCATGAGAGCTCTCGCTGACTGCCGGGTCTTCGCTTACGGCCACACCGCGCTGAGAACGCCCGATCTCGTCTGATCTTGGAAGCTAAGCAACGTCGGGCCTGGTTAGTACTTGGATGGGAGACCGCCTGGGAATACCAGGTGCTGTGAGCATTTTACCAGCGAAATCAATGTAAATTATCGTATTTTGGACATTGTTTGAAATAACGACCTTACTTCCTTAAAAAAGAATTATACAAATTTAGTTTCTAGGCGTTTATTCATGAGAGCTCTCGCTGACTGCCGGGTCTTCGCTTACGGCCACACCGCGCTGAGAACGCCCGATCTCGTCTGATCTCGGAAGCTAAGCAACGTCGGGCCTGGTTAGTACTTGGATGGGAGACCGCCTGGGAATACCAGGTGCTGTGAGCATTTTACCAGCGAAATCAATGTAAATTATCGTATTTTGGACATTGTTTGAAATAACGACCTTACTTCCTTAAAAAAGAATTATACAAAGTTAGTTTCTAGGCGTTTATTCATGAGAGCTCTCGCTGACTGCCGGGTCTTCGCTTACGGCCACACCGCGAGAACGCCAGATCTCGTGAGACCGGAAGTGATTGGAGACGCGCGAAGCTGCGAATTGTTTGGTCAGCTGCGTTTGTTTTTGCAGAAAAAGTTGGGAAATCGCAAAACTTTCAATAAATACATATTGCCTACGGTTGGTTCGCTCCCCCCCGACAGCTTTGCTGTTTGGGGGAACAAAAGCGAAGAAAATGGAGACGGATAAATCGAAGACGGCAGCAAGAAAAAATACGAACACGAAGGAAGGAAAGACGGAGACACCGGTGAGAATATTTGACAAAGCTCTTACCTTGAGTGTTGAAATAGAAGGAGAAGAGATGATATCCATGATGGAATTATTAAGAGCAACGAGAGATGTATGTGGGAACGTGATCGGGTGTCGTTTTAAAGCGGCGAAAAAGTATGAAATAACGATGAATAATGTGAAAGGGAAAGAAAGGCTGATGGACGGTTTTAAAATTAAAAACTGTAGAATCATGGCCAGGGAGATAGTCAACGATGAGTTGATGGTCTCCTTCCTAAATCTGCCCACTTACATCGAAGACAAAGAAATCGTAAACAAGTTAACCGAATGGGGAGTAAGGGCGCTATCGCCGATTAAGAGAAGGATGTGGCCGGGAACGGATATCGCGGACGGCACAAGATTTCTGAGAGTAAAATTCAATGAGTCGGTAAAATCACTGCCGTACTCAACAAAGTTTGAGACCATGGAAGGGCTACAGTTCTTCCGAGTTATACACGACAGGCAGCTAAAGGTGTGCAGGCTATGTGTGCAGCCGGGGCACATACTGAGAGAATGTCCGGATTTTAAATGCTTTAAATGTGGAAGACAGGGACACTATGCACGAGAGTGCATAAACCTATGTGAAATTTGCTTTGGAAAAAAAAGCGAATGCGGATGCGCGGAAAGAGAGGAAGAAAATGAGGAAGACTCCTCTCAGATCGAGGGGGAGATGGAGGAGGAGGAGGAAGACGGAGAGACTGCTGTCGTGGAGAGAGAAGTGGGAGAACGAAGGGTCCGAGAGTCTGTACGGGAGAGGAGTGGAGGGCGGCGAGAGACCGAGACGCGCGGAAAGACGGCGAGAGCGGCTCCCGCGGTGGGGAAAAAAGAAGAGAAAGAGGCAGTGGAAGGGGAAAAGGAGAAGGAAAACGAAGAGAAGAAGGAAATAACGGACGACGCAATGCCGGAGAGCCAGGACATGGACAGCCTGACAGACACGGACGAGGAGGCGAGAGTTTTAACGGCGCAGGTTCTGGCTGCGAGGAAAAGAGGACTGGACACGACTGGGAAATACGGGAAAGGACGAGACAAGGGGGGAAAGGTAAAGAAAAAAGCTTTTCAATTATAGATGTTATTTCATGAACTGTCTTGTAACAATGGTTAAAATAACATCACTAAATGTAAACGGTGTAAGGAACATGACAAAGTTTGAACAAACAAAAACTGTCTGTAACTCTGAGATAATGTGTTTACAAGAAACGAATTGGGATGACAGCAAAGTGGATGAAATGGGGAAAAGATGGGACGGAATGATTTTTGCAAACAATGGTAGCGAACGGTCGTGTGGGGTTGCTATCTTAATAAAAAATGGCTTAGTGCGAAACATCAAAAAAACATATAGTGATACGAGCGGGCGGGTTATCGTAATTGACTTTGAATACCAAGATAAAGAGTACAAACTGATTAATATATATGCGCCAAATATAGAGGCAGAGAGAAGAGAATTTTTTAAACAATTAAAACCTCTATGTGTAGGAAACTGTATTGTAATTGGGGATTTCAATGTGTGGTGTAGTAGGCTGGATGCTTCGCGATGTGCCAATTTTAAATGGGACACGTCACGTCGAGAATTATATAGCATTATGACAGATAATAGACTGATGGATGTGTGGAGATTAGAAAACCCAGCGAAAAAAGTTTTTTCGAGAAGGCAGGTGGTGATGGGTGAATTAAAACAAAGCAGGATTGATTTATGCCTGATAAAAGACAGTAGTGTAAATGATTTTAAAAACGCGCAATATGAATTTACAACGATTAGCGATCACGCTGTGCTGTCAGTAATGATAGGTGTAGGGCAAGAGAAACAAAAAGGCGGGACGTGGTGTCTAAATGTATGCCTATTAAAAGAGAGAGGGTATAGAGAAATAATTGATAAGTGCATTAGAGAGGAACTTGAAAATGAAGTAAAAGGCATAGACATTGGCCTATGGTGGGAGGCCCTTAAAGCTAAAATTAAAAAAGTAAGTATAAGATATGCAAAGCATAGGAATTTTAAAGAAAAGATAAAGGAAAAGGAACTTAGAGAGAGAATGCTAAGAGAGATGGAGAGGTCAGAGGATGAAAATGACTATAACATAGAAGAATATGTTAAATTAAGGGCGGAGCTGCAGACGCATGAGGAGAGAAGATGTATGGGGGCTATAATGAGGAGTAAGGCAAAGAATGTGATAGAAGGGGAGAAGTGTACTTCCTTCTTCCTTGGTATGGAAAAAAAGCGGCAAACGAAAAACAGAATTGAAGAACTAGAAGATGAAAAGGGTGAGAAAGTTAATGATCTTGTAGGTGTCCTAGAGATTGTTGAGGCCTTTTATAAAAACCTTTTTAAAAAAACTGGCAGTGACAAGGAGAGTAGGGAGAGAGTATTAGAGAAGGTAAGAATGAGAATATCTGAGGGAGAGAGTGAGGATTGTGACAAAACAATTGAAGTGGATGAAATTAAAACCGCAATAATGAGCGCCCAAGCCCGTAAAAGCCCGGGATTAGATGGTTTGCCGAACGATTTTTACAAAACGTTTGTTGATATCCTAGCGCCAATTTTACTGGACGTATTCAGATACATGGAGGATAAGGAGGTGGTCCCGGAGTCAATGGCAACAGGAGTCATAACTATAATTTATAAAAATCAAGGAAGCAGGCATAGGCTAGAAAATTACCGGCCTATAAGCCTGCTGAATAGTGACTACAAAATAGTGGCGAAGGTATTGGCGAACAGGTTAAAAGGGGTGCTGGGGAGCATAATCGCCCCAACACAAACATACAGTGTCCCAGGAAGAGACATAGCAGACATCAGCTGTTCAATAAGAGATGTGGTGAAATATATGAATACAAACAACAACGAAGGTGGCATTGTGTTGGCAGTTGATCTGAACAAAGCCTTTGACAGGGTGGAACATGAATATTTAACAGAAACAATGAGAAAATATGGTTTTGGGAAAAGAATGGTGACTTGGATAGAGCTTTTATATAGAAATGCTAAAAGCTGTGTGAAATGTAACGGAGTTTTAACGGATACTTTCCCATTAGAAAGATCGGTGAGGCAAGGCTGTCCCCTATCTGCGTTACTATATTGTATCTCTGCAGAACCGCTGGCAGACCTGGTGAAAAGTGACGGAGGGATAAGAGGGGTAAGCATACCGAGTGGAGGCTGTAGCCTTGTTTATCAGTATGCGGATGACACTACCTTCACTGTGAAAGATGAAGATAGTGTCAAACGGATCATGGAACTGATGCATACTTATGGTAGAGCATCGGGGGCAAAAATAAATGTAAATAAATCCAAAATGATGTATGTAGGTAGAGTTGAAAGAAAGGGATGTGGAATAGATTTTAAAATTGCAAAAGATTTTATTAAGATCTTGGGCATAAATATAGGAAGCAACGAAAAGGAGGCTAGGGATTTGACGTGGACAGGGTGTGTGAATAAAATAAAGCAAACACTGAACTTTTGGAAACAAAGGGGCCTACATCTAAAAGGGAAAGTAATTGTGTGTAACACATTGATGACATCAAAGCTTATATACGCATTAGGAGTACTTGACATGCCAGAATGGGTAACAAATGAAATAAATGGAATAATGACAAACTTTTTATGGGATGGGAAAGGGGTGAAAATATCACACAAAACCCTAATGGCTGAACACAAAATGGGGGGATTAAGATTGATAGATCTGAAACTAAAGAAGAAGGCCATAAGAATAAAGACCATTCAAAAATACCTGTTTGGAACGGTTGAGTATGGTTGGAAGAACTTTTTTAAAGATTTTCTAGACCAAAGTGGAGGGTGTAAGGACTATGGCTTACTCATGAGTTTTAAAAAAACACTAACGGAGAATATTCCCAATTTTTACAAGGAGGTGTTCGAAGCATGGGCGGGAATAATTAAAAAGGCAAAGTACGGATGTGAAGAGGTGGATACGGTTTTAAATCACCCGGTTTTTCTTAACCAGAAAGTGATGAATGATGGCAATATACTGTACAATAAGGCTTTTATTGGTGCAGGTTTAGGACAGGTGAAAGAGTACATGTACGAAGTGAAACCGGGGTTTTTACCTGTACAGGCGATATTTGACACCGTACGTGAGTATAACGAAGAAATAAGATTTGGAACTGTGAAAAATGTTTTTATGAAAATAAAAGAGAGTATACCCAGAGAGTGGGTAAAATTAATAAATGACGGGATTGGAAAAAGAAAAGAAGAATCGGTAAAGTTTCCTGAGTTGACTGTCGAAGGGAATACAATGAGAATGGAACTAAAAACAATGAAAGTTAAACATATATACAAAGTAATGACAGAGAATGAAATTAAAGAGCCAACGTCTGGAAAATTTTGGGGAGGAATATTTCCAGACTTAAACCATAAAGAAATGTGGGATAATTTGAATGTCAAATACAACGGAAGTGAATGTGAAAATAATGATTTTAAAATAAGACACAACAGAGTATATACAAATATAGTTTTACATCAAATTGATAAAAATAATAAAAGGGAATGTGATGTATGCAATGAACAACCAGAAACTCTGTTGCATATGATGTTGGAATGTGAGGACCTGAAAAGTTTTTACTCTGATTTGAGAAAATGTTTGGTGAAAAATTGGGTGGAATTATGTTTTGGACGCTTTGAATGGAGGAAACTGATTTTGTTTGGTGTGTGGAAAAAAAGGAAAAAGAAAGGCAATATGAATCTACTGAACTACGTACTGAGTCATGCAAGATACGCAATTATTTCAAGAAGAAATATGGCGCATTTTGAAGGGAAAAAAATCAGCGCATGGGTCTTGTTTGAATCAATGGTAAAAAGAAACATAAAATTGTTGTATGAATATGGACAAATTGATTTTGCGGAATGGTTTGTTGAGGGCAGTAACTTTGTGACAGTGACTAATGAAGGGAAAATACAATTTAATTTCTAAAGTAGTATGGATTATGATTTATTAAAATTTTGGTTTGTAAATAGTTTATTGGATAAACATCAGATATGAACTGTATATAATGGATATAATAGAAAAATGAAGTATGTATGATGTATATGATGTATAATGTGAAATTATTCTTTTTGTTTGTTTTGTCCTAAAAGTTTTTAAAATGTAAAATGTAAATATGGAAAATAAAATTTTTATAAAAAAAAAAAAAAAAAGAACGCCCGATCTCGTCTGATCTCGGAAGCTAAGCAACGTCGGGCCTGGTTAGTACTTGGATGGGAGACAGCCTGGGAATACCAGGTGCTGTGAGCATTTTACCAGCGAAATCAATGTACATTATCGTATTTTGGACATTGTTTGAAATAACGACCTTACTTCCTTAAAAAAGAATTATACAAAGTTAGTTTCTAGGCGTTTATTCATGAGAGCTCTCGCTGACTGCCGGGTCTTCGCTTACGGCCACACCGCGCTGAGAACGCCCGATCTCGTCTGATCTCGGAAGCTAAGCAACGTCGGGCCTGGTTAGTACTTGGATGGGAGACCGCCTGGGAATACCAGGTGCTGTGAGCATTTTACCAGCGAAATCAATGTAAATTATCGTATTTTGGACATTGTTTGAAATAACGACCTTACTTCCTTAAAAAAGAATTATACAAAGTTAGTTTCTAGGCGTTTATTCATGAGAGCTCTCGCTGACTGCCGGGTCTTCGCTTACGGCCACACCGCGCTGAGAACGCCCGATCTCGTCTGATCTCGGAAGCTAAGCAACGTCGGGCCTGGTTAGTACTTGGATGGGAGACCGCCTGGGAATACCAGGTGCTGTGAGCATTTTACCAGCGAAATCAATGTAAATTATCGTATTTTGGACATTGTTTGAAATAACGACCTTACTTCCTTAAAAAAGAATTATACAAAGTTAGTTTCTAGGCGTTTATTCATGAGAGCTCTCGCTGACTGCCGGGTCTTCGCTTACGGCCACACCGCGCTGAGAACGCCCGATCTCGTCTGATCTCGGAAGCTAAGCAACGTCGGGCCTGGTTAGTACTTGGATGGGAGACCGCCTGGGAATAACAGGTGCTGTGAGCATTTTACCAGCGAAATCAATGTAAATTATCGTATTTTGGACATTGTTTGAAATAACGACCTTACTTCCTTAAAAAAGAATTATACAAAGTTAGTTTCTAGGCGTTTATTCATGAGAGCTCTCGCTGACTGCCGGGTCTTCGCTTACGGCCACACCGCGCTGAGAACGCCCGATCTCGTCTGATCTCGGAAGCTAAGCAACGTCGGGCCTGGTTAGTACTTGGATGGGAGACCGCCTGGGAATACCAGGTGCTGTGAGCATTTTACCAGCGAAATCAATGTAAATTATCGTATTTTGGACATTGTTTGAAATAACGACCTTACTTCCTTAAAAAAGAATTATACAAATTTAGTTTCTAGGCGTTTATTCATGAGAGCTCTCGCTGACTGCCGGGTCTTCGCTTACGGCCACACCGCGCTCAGAACGCCCGATCTCGTCTGATCTCGGAAGCTAAGCAACGTCGGGCCTGGTTAGTACTTGGATGGGAGACCGCCTGGGAATACCCGGTGCTGTGAGCATTTTACCAGCGAAATCAATGTAAATTATCGTATTTTGGACATTGTTTGAAATAACGACCTTACTTCCTTAAAAAAGAATTATACAAAGTTAGTTTCTAGGCGTTTATTCATGAGAGCTCTCGCTGACTGCCGGGTCTTCGCTTACGGCCACACCGCGCTGAGAACGCCCGATCTCGTCTGATCTCGGAAGCTAAGCAACGTCGGGCCTGGTTAGTACTTGGATGGGAGACCGCCTGGGAATACCAGGTGCTGTGAGCATTTTACCAGCGAAATCAATGTAAATTATCGTATTTTGGACATTGTTTGAAATAACGACCTTACTTCCTTAAAAAAGAATTATACAAATTTAGTTTCTAGGCGTTTATTCATGAGAGCTCTCGCTGACTGCCGGGTCTTCGCTTACGGCCACACCGCGCTCAGAACGCCCGATCTCGTCTGATCTCGGAAGCTAAGCAACGTCGGGCCTGGTTAGTACTTGGATGGGAGACCGCCTGGGAATACCCGGTGCTGTGAGCATTTTACCAGCGAAATCAATGTAAATTATCGTATTTTGGACATTGTTTGAAATAACGACCTTACTTCCTTAAAAAAGAATTATACAAAGTTAGTTTCTAGGCGTTTATTCATGAGAGCTCTCGCTGACTGCCGGGTCTTCGCTTACGGCCACACCGCGCTGAGAACGCCCGATCTCGTCTGATCTTGGAAGCTAAGCAACGTCGGGCCTGGTTAGTACTTGGATGGGAGACCGCCTGGGAATACCAGGTGCTGTGAGCATTTTACCAGCGAAATCAATGTAAATTATCGTATTTTGGACATTGTTTGAAAACGACCTTACTTCCTTAAAAAAGAATTATACAAATTTAGTTTCTAGGCGTTTATTCATGAGAGCTCTCGCTGACTGCCGGGTCTTCGCTTACGGCCACACCGCGCTGAGAACGCCCGATCTCGTCTGATCTCGGAAGCTAAGCAACGTCGGGCCTGGTTAGTACTTGGATGGGAGACCGCCTGGGAATACCAGGTGCTGTGAGCATTTTACCAGCGAAATCAATGTAAATTATCGTATTTTGGACATTGTTTGAAATAACGACCTTACTTCCTTAAAAAAGAATTATACAAAGTTAGTTTCTAGGCGTTTATTCATGAGAGCTCTCGCTGACTGCCGGGTCTTCGCTTACGGCCACACCGCGCTGAGAACGCCCGATCTCGTCTGATCTCGGAAGCTAAGCAACGTCGGGCCTGGTTAGTACTTGGATGGGAGACCGCCTGGGAATACCAGGTGCTGTGAGCATTTTACCAGCGAAATCAATGTAAATTATCGTATTTTGGACATTGTTTGAAATAACGACCTTACTTCCTTAAAAAAGAATTATACAAAGTTAGTTTCTAGGCGTTTATTCATGAGAGCTCTCGCTGACTGCCGGGTCTTCGCTTACGGCCACACCGCGCTGAGAACGCCCGATCTCGTCTGATCTCGGAAGCTAAGCAACGTCGGGCCTGGTTAGTACTTGGATGGGAGACCGCCTGGGAATACCAGGTGCTGTGAGCATTTTACCAGCGAAATCAATGTACATTATCGTATTTTGGACATTGTTTGAAATAACGACCTTACTTCCTTAAAAAAGAATTATACAAAGTTAGTTTCTAGGCGTTTATTCATGAGAGCTCTCGCTGACTGCCGGGTCTTCGCTTACGGCCACACCGCGCTGAGAACGCCCGATCTCGTCTGATCTCGGAAGCTAAGCAACGTCGGGCCTGGTTAGTACTTGGATGGGAGACCGCCTGGGAATACCAGGTGCTGTGAGCATTTTACCAGCGAAATCAATGTACATTATCGTATTTTGGACATTGTTTGAAATAACGACCTTACTTCCTTAAAAAAGAATTATACAAAGTTAGTTTCTAGGCGTTTATTCATGAGAGCTCTCGCTGACTGCCGGGTCTTCGCTTACGGCCACACCGCGCTGAGAACGCCCGATCTCGTCTGATCTCGGAAGCTAAGCAACGTCGGGCCTGGTTAGTACTTGGATGGGAGACCGCCTGGGAATACCAGGTGCTGTGAGCATTTTACCAGCGAAATCAATGTAAATTATCGTATTTTGGACATTGTTTGAAATAACGACCTTACTTCCTTAAAAAAGAATTATACAAAGTTAGTTTCTAGGCGTTTATTCATGAGAGCTCTCGCTGACTGCCGGGTCTTCGCTTACGGCCACACCGCGCTGAGAACGCCCGATCTCGTCTGATCTCGGAAGCTAAGCAACGTCGGGCCTGGTTAGTACTTGGATGGGAGACCGCCTGGGAATACCAGGTGCTGTGAGCATTTTACCAGCGAAATCAATGTACATTATCGTATTTTGGACATTGTTTGAAATAACGACCTTACTTCCTTAAAAAAGAATTATACAAAGTTAGTTTCTAGGCGTTTATTCATGAGAGCTCTCGCTGACTGCCGGGTCTTCGCTTACGGCCACACCGCGCTGAGAACGCCCGATCTCGTCTGATCTCGGAAGCTAAGCAACGTCGGGCCTGGTTAGTACTTGGATGGGAGACCGCCTGGGAATACCAGGTGCTGTGAGCATTTTACCAGCGAAATCAATGTACATTATCGTATTTTGGACATTGTTTGAAATAACGACCTTACTTCCTTAAAAAAGAATTATACAAAGTTAGTTTCTAGGCGTTTATTCATGAGAGCTCTCGCTGACTGCCGGGTCTTCGCTTACGGCCACACCGCGCTGAGAACGCCCGATCTCGTCTGATCTCGGAAGCTAAGCAACGTCGGGCCTGGTTAGTACTTGGATGGGAGACCGCCTGGGAATACCAGGTGCTGTGAGCATTTTACCAGCGAAATCAATGTAAATTATCGTATTTTGGACATTGTTTGAAATAACGACCTTACTTCCTTAAAAAAGAATTATACAAAGTTAGTTTCTAGGCGTTTATTCATGAGAGCTCTCGCTGACTGCCGGGTCTTCGCTTACGGCCACACCGCGCTGAGAACGCCCGATCTCGTCTGATCTCGGAAGCTAAGCAACGTCGGGCCTGGTTAGTACTTGGATGGGAGACAGCCTGGGAATACCAGGTGCTGTGAGCATTTTACCAGCGAAATCAATGTACATTATCGTATTTTGGACATTGTTTGAAATAACGACCTTACTTCCTTAAAAAAGAATTATACAAAGTTAGTTTCTAGGCGTTTATTCATGAGAGCTCTCGCTGACTGCCGGGTCTTCGCTTACGGCCACACCGCGCTGAGAACGCCCGATCTCGTCTGATCTCGGAAGCTAAGCAACGTCGGGCCTGGTTAGTACTTGGATGGGAGACCGCCTGGGAATACCAGGTGCTGTGAGCATTTTACCAGCGAAATCAATGTAAATTATCGTATTTTGGACATTGTTTGAAATAACGACCTTACTTCCTTAAAAAAGAATTATACAAAGTTAGTTTCTAGGCGTTTATTCATGAGAGCTCTCGCTGACTGCCGGGTCTTCGCTTACGGCCACACCGCGCTGAGAACGCCCGATCTCGTCTGATCTCGGAAGCTAAGCAACGTCGGGCCTGGTTAGTACTTGGATGGGAGACCGCCTGGGAATACCAGGTGCTGTGAGCATTTTACCAGCGAAATCAATGTAAATTATCGTATTTTGGACATTGTTTGAAATAACGACCTTACTTCCTTAAAAAAGAATTATACAAAGTTAGTTTCTAGGCGTTTATTCATGAGAGCTCTCGCTGACTGCCGGGTCTTCGCTTACGGCCACACCGCGCTGAGAACGCCCGATCTCGTCTGATCTCGGAAGCTAAGCAACGTCGGGCCTGGTTAGTACTTGGATGGGAGACCGCCTGGGAATACCAGGTGCTGTGAGCATTTTACCAGCGAAATCAATGTACATTATCGTATTTTGGACATTGTTTGAAATAACGACCTTACTTCCTTAAAAAAGAATTATACAAAGTTAGTTTCTAGGCGTTTATTCATGAGAGCTCTCGCTGACTGCCGGGTCTTCGCTTACGGCCACACCGCGCTGAGAACGCCCGATCTCGTCTGATCTCGGAAGCTAAGCAACGTCGGGCCTGGTTAGTACTTGGATGGGAGACCGCCTGGGAATACCAGGTGCTGTGAACATTTTACCAGCGAAATCAATGTACATTATCGTATTTTGGACATTGTTTGAAATAACGACCTTACTTCCTTAAAAAAGAATTATACAAAGTTAGTTTCTAGGCGTTTATTCATGAGAGCTCTCGCTGACTGCCGGGTCTTCGCTTACGGCCACACCGCGCTGAGAACGCCCGATCTCGTCTGATCTCGGAAGCTAAGCAACGTCGGGCCTGGTTAGTACTTGGATGGGAGACCGCCTGGGAATACCAGGTGCTGTGAGCATTTTACCAGCGAAATCAATGTAAATTATCGTATTTTGGACATTGTTTGAAATAACGACCTTACTTCCTTAAAAAAGAATTATACAAAGTTAGTTTCTAGGCGTTTATTCATGAGAGCTCTCGCTGACTGCCGGGTCTTCGCTTACGGCCACACCGCGCTGAGAACGCCCGATCTCGTCTGATCTCGGAAGCTAAGCAACGTCGGGCCTGGTTAGTACTTGGATGGGAGACCGCCTGGGAATACCAGGTGCTGTGAGCATTTTACCAGCGAAATCAATGTACATTATCGTATTTTGGACATTGTTTGAAATAACGACCTTACTTCCTTAAAAAAGAATTATACAAAGTTAGTTTCTAGGCGTTTATTCATGAGAGCTCTCGCTGACTGCCGGGTCTTCGCTTACGGCCACACCGCGCTGAGAACGCCCGATCTCGTCTGATCTCGGAAGCTAAGCAACGTCGGGCCTGGTTAGTACTTGGATGGGAGACCGCCTGGGAATACCAGGTGCTGTGAGCATTTTACCAGCGAAATCAATGTACATTATCGTATTTTGGACATTGTTTGAAATAACGACCTTACTTCCTTAAAAAAGAATTATACAAAGTTAGTTTCTAGGCGTTTATTCATGAGAGCTCTCGCTGACTGCCGGGTCTTCGCTTACGGCCACACCGCGCTGAGAACGCCCGATCTCGTCTGATCTCGGAAGCTAAGCAACGTCGGGCCTGGTTAGTACTTGGATGGGAGACCGCCTGGGAATACCAGGTGCTGTGAGCATTTTACCAGCGAAATCAATGTACATTATCGTATTTTGGACATTGTTTGAAATAACGACCTTACTTCCTTAAAAAAGAATTATACAAAGTTAGTTTCTAGGCGTTTATTCATGAGAGCTCTCGCTGACTGCCGGGTCTTCGCTTACGGCCACACCGCGCTGAGAACGCCCGATCTCGTCTGATCTCGGAAGCTAAGCAACGTCGGGCCTGGTTAGTACTTGGATGGGAGACCGCCTGGGAATACCAGGTGCTGTGAACATTTTACCAGCGAAATCAATGTACATTATCGTATTTTGGACATTGTTTGAAATAACGACCTTACTTCCTTAAAAAAGAATTATACAAAGTTAGTTTCTAGGCGTTTATTCATGAGAGCTCTCGCTGACTGCCGGGTCTTCGCTTACGGCCACACCGCGCTGAGAACGCCCGATCTCGTCTGATCTCGGAAGCTAAGCAACGTCGGGCCTGGTTAGTACTTGGATGGGAGACCGCCTGGGAATACCAGGTGCTGTGAGCATTTTACCAGCGAAATCAATGTAAATTATCGTATTTTGGACATTGTTTGAAATAACGACCTTACTTCCTTAAAAAAGAATTATACAAAGTTAGTTTCTAGGCGTTTATTCATGAGAGCTCTCGCTGACTGCCGGGTCTTCGCTTACGGCCACACCGCGCTGAGAACGCCCGATCTCGTCTGATCTCGGAAGCTAAGCAACGTCGGGCCTGGTTAGTACTTGGATGGGAGACCGCCTGGGAATACCAGGTGCTGTGAGCATTTTACCAGCGAAATCAATGTACATTATCGTATTTTGGACATTGTTTGAAATAACGACCTTACTTCCTTAAAAAAGAATTATACAAAGTTAGTTTCTAGGCGTTTATTCATGAGAGCTCTCGCTGACTGCCGGGTCTTCGCTTACGGCCACACCGCGCTGAGAACGCCCGATCTCGTCTGATCTCGGAAGCTAAGCAACGTCGGGCCTGGTTAGTACTTGGATGGGAGACCGCCTGGGAATACCAGGTGCTGTGAGCATTTTACCAGCGAAATCAATGTACATTATCGTATTTTGGACATTGTTTGAAATAACGACCTTACTTCCTTAAAAAAGAATTATACAAAGTTAGTTTCTAGGCGTTTATTCATGAGAGCTCTCGCTGACTGCCGGGTCTTCGCTTACGGCCACACCGCGCTGAGAACGCCCGATCTCGTCTGATCTCGGAAGCTAAGCAACGTCGGGCCTGGTTAGTACTTGGATGGGAGACCGCCTGGGAATACCAGGTGCTGTGAGCATTTTACCAGCGAAATCAATGTAAATTATCGTATTTTGGACATTGTTTGAAATAACGACCTTACTTCCTTAAAAAAGAATTATACAAAGTTAGTTTCTAGGCGTTTATTCATGAGAGCTCTCGCTGACTGCCGGGTCTTCGCTTACGGCCACACCGCGCTGAGAACGCCCGATCTCGTCTGATCTCGGAAGCTAAGCAACGTCGGGCCTGGTTAGTACTTGGATGGGAGACAGCCTGGGAATACCAGGTGCTGTGAGCATTTTACCAGCGAAATCAATGTACATTATCGTATTTTGGACATTGTTTGAAATAACGACCTTACTTCCTTAAAAAAGAATTATACAAAGTTAGTTTCTAGGCGTTTATTCATGAGAGCTCTCGCTGACTGCCGGGTCTTCGCTTACGGCCACACCGCGCTGAGAACGCCCGATCTCGTCTGATCTCGGAAGCTAAGCAACGTCGGGCCTGGTTAGTACTTGGATGGGAGACCGCCTGGGAATACCAGGTGCTGTGAGCATTTTACCAGCGAAATCAATGTAAATTATCGTATTTTGGACATTGTTTGAAATAACGACCTTACTTCCTTAAAAAAGAATTATACAAAGTTAGTTTCTAGGCGTTTATTCATGAGAGCTCTCGCTGACTGCCGGGTCTTCGCTTACGGCCACACCGCGCTGAGAACGCCCGATCTCGTCTGATCTCGGAAGCTAAGCAACGTCGGGCCTGGTTAGTACTTGGATGGGAGACCGCCTGGGAATACCAGGTGCTGTGAGCATTTTACCAGCGAAATCAATGTAAATTATCGTATTTTGGACATTGTTTGAAATAACGACCTTACTTCCTTAAAAAAGAATTATACAAAGTTAGTTTCTAGGCGTTTATTCATGAGAGCTCTCGCTGACTGCCGGGTCTTCGCTTACGGCCACACCGCGCTGAGAACGCCCGATCTCGTCTGATCTCGGAAGCTAAGCAACGTCGGGCCTGGTTAGTACTTGGATGGGAGACCGCCTGGGAATACCAGGTGCTGTGAGCATTTTACCAGCGAAATCAATGTAAATTATCGTATTTTGGACATTGTTTGAAATAACGACCTTACTTCCTTAAAAAAGAATTATACAAAGTTAGTTTCTAGGCGTTTATTCATGAGAGCTCTCGCTGACTGCCGGGTCTTCGCTTACGGCCACACCGCGCTGAGAACGCCCGATCTCGTCTGATCTCGGAAGCTAAGCAACGTCGGGCCTGGTTAGTACTTGGATGGGAGACCGCCTGGGAATACCAGGTGCTGTGAGCATTTTACCAGCGAAATCAATGTACATTATCGTATTTTGGACATTGTTTGAAATAACGACCTTACTTCCTTAAAAAAGAATTATACAAAGTTAGTTTCTAGGCGTTTATTCATGAGAGCTCTCGCTGACTGCCGGGTCTTCGCTTACGGCCACACCGCGCTGAGAACGCCCGATCTCGTCTGATCTCGGAAGCTAAGCAACGTCGGGCCTGGTTAGTACTTGGATGGGAGACCGCCTGGGAATACCAGGTGCTGTGAACATTTTACCAGCGAAATCAATGTACATTATCGTATTTTGGACATTGTTTGAAATAACGACCTTACTTCCTTAAAAAAGAATTATACAAAGTTAGTTTCTAGGCGTTTATTCATGAGAGCTCTCGCTGACTGCCGGGTCTTCGCTTACGGCCACACCGCGCTGAGAACGCCCGATCTCGTCTGATCTCGGAAGCTAAGCAACGTCGGGCCTGGTTAGTACTTGGATGGGAGACCGCCTGGGAATACCAGGTGCTGTGAGCATTTTACCAGCGAAATCAATGTACATTATCGTATTTTGGACATTGTTTGAAATAACGACCTTACTTCCTTAAAAAAGAATTATACAAAGTTAGTTTCTAGGCGTTTATTCATGAGAGCTCTCGCTGACTGCCGGGTCTTCGCTTACGGCCACACCGCGCTGAGAACGCCCGATCTCGTCTGATCTCGGAAGCTAAGCAACGTCGGGCCTGGTTAGTACTTGGATGGGAGACCGCCTGGGAATACCAGGTGCTGTGAACATTTTACCAGCGAAATCAATGTACATTATCGTATTTTGGACATTGTTTGAAATAACGACCTTACTTCCTTAAAAAAGAATTATACAAAGTTAGTTTCTAGGCGTTTATTCATGAGAGCTCTCGCTGACTGCCGGGTCTTCGCTTACGGCCACACCGCGCTGAGAACGCCCGATCTCGTCTGATCTCGGAAGCTAAGCAACGTCGGGCCTGGTTAGTACTTGGATGGGAGACCGCCTGGGAATACCAGGTGCTGTGAGCATTTTACCAGCGAAATCAATGTAAATTATCGTATTTTGGACATTGTTTGAAATAACGACCTTACTTCCTTAAAAAAGAATTATACAAAGTTAGTTTCTAGGCGTTTATTCATGAGA
The DNA here is from genome assembly GCF_963514075.1 of Conger conger. Lineage (NCBI taxonomy): Eukaryota > Metazoa > Chordata > Actinopteri > Anguilliformes > Congridae > Conger > Conger conger. The sequence continues at coordinate 48,491 of NW_026890533.1, forward strand.
GCTCTCGCTGACTGCCGGGTCTTCGCTTACGGCCACACCGCGCTGAGAACGCCCGATCTCGTCTGATCTCGGAAGCTAAGCAACGTCGGGCCTGGTTAGTACTTGGATGGGAGACCGCCTGGGAATACCAGGTGCTGTGAGCATTTTACCAGCGAAATCAATGTACATTATCGTATTTTGGACATTGTTTGAAATAACGACCTTACTTCCTTAAAAAAGAATTATACAAAGTTAGTTTCTAGGCGTTTATTCATGAGAGCTCTCGCTGACTGCCGGGTCTTCGCTTACGGCCACACCGCGCTGAGAACGCCCGATCTCGTCTGATCTCGGAAGCTAAGCAACGTCGGGCCTGGTTAGTACTTGGATGGGAGACCGCCTGGGAATACCAGGTGCTGTGAGCATTTTACCAGCGAAATCAATGTACATTATCGTATTTTGGACATTGTTTGAAATAACGACCTTACTTCCTTAAAAAAGAATTATACAAAGTTAGTTTCTAGGCGTTTATTCATGAGAGCTCTCGCTGACTGCCGGGTCTTCGCTTACGGCCACACCGCGCTGAGAACGCCCGATCTCGTCTGATCTCGGAAGCTAAGCAACGTCGGGCCTGGTTAGTACTTGGATGGGAGACCGCCTGGGAATACCAGGTGCTGTGAGCATTTTACCAGCGAAATCAATGTAAATTATCGTATTTTGGACATTGTTTGAAATAACGACCTTACTTCCTTAAAAAAGAATTATACAAAGTTAGTTTCTAGGCGTTTATTCATGAGAGCTCTCGCTGACTGCCGGGTCTTCGCTTACGGCCACACCGCGCTGAGAACGCCCGATCTCGTCTGATCTCGGAAGCTAAGCAACGTCGGGCCTGGTTAGTACTTGGATGGGAGACAGCCTGGGAATACCAGGTGCTGTGAGCATTTTACCAGCGAAATCAATGTACATTATCGTATTTTGGACATTGTTTGAAATAACGACCTTACTTCCTTAAAAAAGAATTATACAAAGTTAGTTTCTAGGCGTTTATTCATGAGAGCTCTCGCTGACTGCCGGGTCTTCGCTTACGGCCACACCGCGCTGAGAACGCCCGATCTCGTCTGATCTCGGAAGCTAAGCAATGTCGGGCCTGGTTAGTACTTGGATGGGAGACCGCCTGGGAATACCAGGTGCTGTGAGCATTTTACCAGCGAAATCAATGTAAATTATCGTATTTTGGACATTGTTTGAAATAACGACCTTACTTCCTTAAAAAAGAATTATACAAAGTTAGTTTCTAGGCGTTTATTCATGAGAGCTCTCGCTGACTGCCGGGTCTTCGCTTACGGCCACACCGCGCTGAGAACGCCCGATCTCGTCTGATCTCGGAAGCTAAGCAACGTCGGGCCTGGTTAGTACTTGGATGGGAGACCGCCTGGGAATACCAGGTGCTGTGAGCATTTTACCAGCGAAATCAATGTAAATTATCGTATTTTGGACATTGTTTGAAATAACGACCTTACTTCCTTAAAAAAGAATTATACAAAGTTAGTTTCTAGGCGTTTATTCATGAGAGCTCTCGCTGACTGCCGGGTCTTCGCTTACGGCCACACCGCGCTGAGAACGCCCGATCTCGTCTGATCTCGGAAGCTAAGCAACGTCGGGCCTGGTTAGTACTTGGATGGGAGACCGCCTGGGAATACCAGGTGCTGTGAGCATTTTACCAGCGAAATCAATGTAAATTATCGTATTTTGGACATTGTTTGAAATAACGACCTTACTTCCTTAAAAAAGAATTATACAAAGTTAGTTTCTAGGCGTTTATTCATGAGAGCTCTCGCTGACTGCCGGGTCTTCGCTTACGGCCACACCGCGCTGAGAACGCCCGATCTCGTCTGATCTCGGAAGCTAAGCAACGTCGGGCCTGGTTAGTACTTGGATGGGAGACCGCCTGGGAATACCAGGTGCTGTGAGCATTTTACCAGCGAAATCAATGTACATTATCGTATTTTGGACATTGTTTGAAATAACGACCTTACTTCCTTAAAAAAGAATTATACAAAGTTAGTTTCTAGGCGTTTATTCATGAGAGCTCTCGCTGACTGCCGGGTCTTCGCTTACGGCCACACCGCGCTGAGAACGCCCGATCTCGTCTGATCTCGGAAGCTAAGCAACGTCGGGCCTGGTTAGTACTTGGATGGGAGACCGCCTGGGAATACCAGGTGCTGTGAGCATTTTACCAGCGAAATCAATGTAAATTATCGTATTTTGGACATTGTTTGAAATAACGACCTTACTTCCTTAAAAAAGAATTATACAAAGTTAGTTTCTAGGCGTTTATTCATGAGAGCTCTCGCTGACTGCCGGGTCTTCGCTTACGGCCACACCGCGCTGAGAACGCCCGATCTCGTCTGATCTCGGAAGCTAAGCAACGTCGGGCCTGGTTAGTACTTGGATGGGAGACCGCCTGGGAATACCAGGTGCTGTGAGCATTTTACCAGCGAAATCAATGTAAATTATCGTATTTTGGACATTGTTTGAAATAACGACCTTACTTCCTTAAAAAAGAATTATACAAAGTTAGTTTCTAGGCGTTTATTCATGAGAGCTCTCGCTGACTGCCGGGTCTTCGCTTACGGCCACACCGCGCTGAGAACGCCCGATCTCGTCTGATCTCGGAAGCTAAGCAACGTCGGGCCTGGTTAGTACTTGGATGGGAGACCGCCTGGGAATACCAGGTGCTGTGAGCATTTTACCAGCGAAATCAATGTAAATTATCGTATTTTGGACATTGTTTGAAATAACGACCTTACTTCCTTAAAAAAGAATTATACAAAGTTAGTTTCTAGGCGTTTATTCATGAGAGCTCTCGCTGACTGCCGGGTCTTCGCTTACGGCCACACCGCGCTGAGAACGCCCGATCTCGTCTGATCTCGGAAGCTAAGCAACGTCGGGCCTGGTTAGTACTTGGATGGGAGACCGCCTGGGAATACCAGGTGCTGTGAGCATTTTACCAGCGAAATCAATGTAAATTATCGTATTTTGGACATTGTTTGAAATAACGACCTTACTTCCTTAAAAAAGAATTATACAAAGTTAGTTTCTAGGCGTTTATTCATGAGAGCTCTCGCTGACTGCCGGGTCTTCGCTTACGGCCACACCGCGCTGAGAACGCCCGATCTCGTCTGATCTCGGAAGCTAAGCAACGTCGGGCCTGGTTAGTACTTGGATGGGAGACCGCCTGGGAATACCAGGTGCTGTGAGCATTTTACCAGCGAAATCAATGTACATTATCGTATTTTGGACATTGTTTGAAATAACGACCTTACTTCCTTAAAAAAGAATTATACAAAGTTAGTTTCTAGGCGTTTATTCATGAGAGCTCTCGCTGACTGCCGGGTCTTCGCTTACGGCCACACCGCGCTGAGAACGCCCGATCTCGTCTGATCTCGGAAGCTAAGCAACGTCGGGCCTGGTTAGTACTTGGATGGGAGACCGCCTGGGAATACCAGGTGCTGTGAGCATTTTACCAGCGAAATCAATGTACATTATCGTATTTTGGACATTGTTTGAAATAACGACCTTACTTCCTTAAAAAAGAATTATACAAAGTTAGTTTCTAGGCGTTTATTCATGAGAGCTCTCGCTGACTGCCGGGTCTTCGCTTACGGCCACACCGCGCTGAGAACGCCCGATCTCGTCTGATCTCGGAAGCTAAGCAACGTCGGGCCTGGTTAGTACTTGGATGGGAGACCGCCTGGGAATACCAGGTGCTGTGAGCATTTTACCAGCGAAATCAATGTAAATTATCGTATTTTGGACATTGTTTGAAATAACGACCTTACTTCCTTAAAAAAGAATTATACAAAGTTAGTTTCTAGGCGTTTATTCATGAGAGCTCTCGCTGACTGCCGGGTCTTCGCTTACGGCCACACCGCGCTGAGAACGCCCGATCTCGTCTGATCTCGGAAGCTAAGCAACGTCGGGCCTGGTTAGTACTTGGATGGGAGACAGCCTGGGAATACCAGGTGCTGTGAGCATTTTACCAGCGAAATCAATGTAAATTATCGTATTTTGGACATTGTTTGAAATAACGACCTTACTTCCTTAAAAAAGAATTATACAAAGTTAGTTTCTAGGCGTTTATTCATGAGAGCTCTCGCTGACTGCCGGGTCTTCGCTTACGGCCACACCGCGCTGAGAACGCCCGATCTCGTCTGATCTCGGAAGCTAAGCAACGTCGGGCCTGGTTAGTACTTGGATGGGAGACCGCCTGGGAATACCAGGTGCTGTGAGCATTTTACCAGCGAAATCAATGTACATTATCGTATTTTGGACATTGTTTGAAATAACGACCTTACTTCCTTAAAAAAGAATTATACAAAGTTAGTTTCTAGGCGTTTATTCATGAGAGCTCTCGCTGACTGCCGGGTCTTCGCTTACGGCCACACCGCGCTGAGAACGCCCGATCTCGTCTGATCTCGGAAGCTAAGCAACGTCGGGCCTGGTTAGTACTTGGATGGGAGACCGCCTGGGAATACCAGGTGCTGTGAGCATTTTACCAGCGAAATCAATGTAAATTATCGTATTTTGGACATTGTTTGAAATAACGACCTTACTTCCTTAAAAAAGAATTATACAAAGTTAGTTTCTAGGCGTTTATTCATGAGAGCTCTCGCTGACTGCCGGGTCTTCGCTTACGGCCACACCGCGCTGAGAACGCCCGATCTCGTCTGATCTCGGAAGCTAAGCAACGTCGGGCCTGGTTAGTACTTGGATGGGAGACAGCCTGGGAATACCAGGTGCTGTGAGCATTTTACCAGCGAAATCAATGTACATTATCGTATTTTGGACATTGTTTGAAATAACGACCTTACTTCCTTAAAAAAGAATTATACAAAGTTAGTTTCTAGGCGTTTATTCATGAGAGCTCTCGCTGACTGCCGGGTCTTCGCTTACGGCCACACCGCGCTGAGAACGCCCGATCTCGTCTGATCTCGGAAGCTAAGCAACGTCGGGCCTGGTTAGTACTTGGATGGGAGACCGCCTGGGAATACCAGGTGCTGTGAGCATTTTACCAGCGAAATCAATGTAAATTATCGTATTTTGGACATTGTTTGAAATAACGACCTTACTTCCTTAAAAAAGAATTATACAAAGTTAGTTTCTAGGCGTTTATTCATGAGAGCTCTCGCTGACTGCCGGGTCTTCGCTTACGGCCACACCGCGCTGAGAACGCCCGATCTCGTCTGATCTCGGAAGCTAAGCAACGTCGGGCCTGGTTAGTACTTGGATGGGAGACCGCCTGGGAATACCAGGTGCTGTGAGCATTTTACCAGCGAAATCAATGTAAATTATCGTATTTTGGACATTGTTTGAAATAACGACCTTACTTCCTTAAAAAAGAATTATACAAAGTTAGTTTCTAGGCGTTTATTCATGAGAGCTCTCGCTGACTGCCGGGTCTTCGCTTACGGCCACACCGCGCTGAGAACGCCCGATCTCGTCTGATCTCGGAAGCTAAGCAACGTCGGGCCTGGTTAGTACTTGGATGGGAGACCGCCTGGGAATACCAGGTGCTGTGAGCATTTTACCAGCGAAATCAATGTACATTATCGTATTTTGGACATTGTTTGAAATAACGACCTTACTTCCTTAAAAAAGAATTATACAAAGTTAGTTTCTAGGCGTTTATTCATGAGAGCTCTCGCTGACTGCCGGGTCTTCGCTTACGGCCACACCGCGCTGAGAACGCCCGATCTCGTCTGATCTCGGAAGCTAAGCAACGTCGGGCCTGGTTAGTACTTGGATGGGAGACAGCCTGGGAATACCAGGTGCTGTGAGCATTTTACCAGCGAAATCAATGTAAATTATCGTATTTTGGACATTGTTTGAAATAACGACCTTACTTCCTTAAAAAAGAATTATACAAAGTTAGTTTCTAGGCGTTTATTCATGAGAGCTCTCGCTGACTGCCGGGTCTTCGCTTACGGCCACACCGCGCTGAGAACGCCCGATCTCGTCTGATCTCGGAAGCTAAGCAACGTCGGGCCTGGTTAGTACTTGGATGGGAGACCGCCTGGGAATACCAGGTGCTGTGAGCATTTTACCAGCGAAATCAATGTACATTATCGTATTTTGGACATTGTTTGAAATAACGACCTTACTTCCTTAAAAAAGAATTATACAAAGTTAGTTTCTAGGCGTTTATTCATGAGAGCTCTCGCTGACTGCCGGGTCTTCGCTTACGGCCACACCGCGCTGAGAACGCCCGATCTCGTCTGATCTCGGAAGCTAAGCAACGTCGGGCCTGGTTAGTACTTGGATGGGAGACCGCCTGGGAATACCAGGTGCTGTGAGCATTTTACCAGCGAAATCAATGTAAATTATCGTATTTTGGACATTGTTTGAAATAACGACCTTACTTCCTTAAAAAAGAATTATACAAAGTTAGTTTCTAGGCGTTTATTCATGAGAGCTCTCGCTGACTGCCGGGTCTTCGCTTACGGCCACACCGCGCTGAGAACGCCCGATCTCGTCTGATCTCGGAAGCTAAGCAACGTCGGGCCTGGTTAGTACTTGGATGGGAGACAGCCTGGGAATACCAGGTGCTGTGAGCATTTTACCAGCGAAATCAATGTACATTATCGTATTTTGGACATTGTTTGAAATAACGACCTTACTTCCTTAAAAAAGAATTATACAAAGTTAGTTTCTAGGCGTTTATTCATGAGAGCTCTCGCTGACTGCCGGGTCTTCGCTTACGGCCACACCGCGCTGAGAACGCCCGATCTCGTCTGATCTCGGAAGCTAAGCAACGTCGGGCCTGGTTAGTACTTGGATGGGAGACCGCCTGGGAATACCAGGTGCTGTGAGCATTTTACCAGCGAAATCAATGTAAATTATCGTATTTTGGACATTGTTTGAAATAACGACCTTACTTCCTTAAAAAAGAATTATACAAAGTTAGTTTCTAGGCGTTTATTCATGAGAGCTCTCGCTGACTGCCGGGTCTTCGCTTACGGCCACACCGCGCTGAGAACGCCCGATCTCGTCTGATCTCGGAAGCTAAGCAACGTCGGGCCTGGTTAGTACTTGGATGGGAGACCGCCTGGGAATACCAGGTGCTGTGAGCATTTTACCAGCGAAATCAATGTAAATTATCGTATTTTGGACATTGTTTGAAATAACGACCTTACTTCCTTAAAAAAGAATTATACAAAGTTAGTTTCTAGGCGTTTATTCATGAGAGCTCTCGCTGACTACCGGGTCTTCGCTTACGGCCACACCGCGCTGAGAACGCCCGATCTCGTCTGATCTCGGAAGCTAAGCAACGTCGGGCCTGGTTAGTACTTGGATGGGAGACCGCCTGGGAATACCAGGTGCTGTGAGCATTTTACCAGCGAAATCAATGTACATTATCGTATTTTGGACATTGTTTGAAATAACGACCTTACTTCCTTAAAAAAGAATTATACAAAGTTAGTTTCTAGGCGTTTATTCATGAGAGCTCTCGCTGACTGCCGGGTCTTCGCTTACGGCCACACCGCGCTGAGAACGCCCGATCTCGTCTGATCTCGGAAGCTAAGCAACGTCGGGCCTGGTTAGTACTTGGATGGGAGACCGCCTGGGAATACCAGGTGCTGTGAGCATTTTACCAGCGAAATCAATGTACATTATCGTATTTTGGACATTGTTTGAAATAACGACCTTACTTCCTTAAAAAAGAATTATACAAAGTTAGTTTCTAGGCGTTTATTCATGAGAGCTCTCGCTGACTGCCGGGTCTTCGCTTACGGCCACACCGCGCTGAGAACGCCCGATCTCGTCTGATCTCGGAAGCTAAGCAACGTCGGGCCTGGTTAGTACTTGGATGGGAGACCGCCTGGGAATACCAGGTGCTGTGAGCATTTTACCAGCGAAATCAATGTAAATTATCGTATTTTGGACATTGTTTGAAATAACGACCTTACTTCCTTAAAAAAGAATTATACAAAGTTAGTTTCTAGGCGTTTATTCATGAGAGCTCTCGCTGACTGCCGGGTCTTCGCTTACGGCCACACCGCGCTGAGAACGCCCGATCTCGTCTGATCTCGGAAGCTAAGCAACGTCGGGCCTGGTTAGTACTTGGATGGGAGACCGCCTGGGAATACCAGGTGCTGTGAGCATTTTACCAGCGAAATCAATGTAAATTATCGTATTTTGGACATTGTTTGAAATAACGACCTTACTTCCTTAAAAAAGAATTATACAAAGTTAGTTTCTAGGCGTTTATTCATGAGAGCTCTCGCTGACTGCCGGGTCTTCGCTTACGGCCACACCGCGCTGAGAACGCCCGATCTCGTCTGATCTCGGAAGCTAAGCAACGTCGGGCCTGGTTAGTACTTGGATGGGAGACCGCCTGGGAATACCAGGTGCTGTGAGCATTTTACCAGCGAAATCAATGTACATTATCGTATTTTGGACATTGTTTGAAATAACGACCTTACTTCCTTAAAAAAGAATTATACAAAGTTAGTTTCTAGGCGTTTATTCATGAGAGCTCTCGCTGACTGCCGGGTCTTCGCTTACGGCCACACCGCGCTGAGAACGCCCGATCTCGTCTGATCTCGGAAGCTAAGCAACGTCGGGCCTGGTTAGTACTTGGATGGGAGACCGCCTGGGAATACCAGGTGCTGTGAACATTTTACCAGCGAAATCAATGTACATTATCGTATTTTGGACATTGTTTGAAATAACGACCTTACTTCCTTAAAAAAGAATTATACAAAGTTAGTTTCTAGGCGTTTATTCATGAGAGCTCTCGCTGACTGCCGGGTCTTCGCTTACGGCCACACCGCGCTGAGAACGCCCGATCTCGTCTGATCTCGGAAGCTAAGCAACGTCGGGCCTGGTTAGTACTTGGATGGGAGACCGCCTGGGAATACCAGGTGCTGTGAGCATTTTACCAGCGAAATCAATGTAAATTATCGTATTTTGGACATTGTTTGAAATAACGACCTTACTTCCTTAAAAAAGAATTATACAAAGTTAGTTTCTAGGCGTTTATTCATGAGAGCTCTCGCTGACTGCCGGGTCTTCGCTTACGGCCACACCGCGCTGAGAACGCCCGATCTCGTCTGATCTCGGAAGCTAAGCAACGTCGGGCCTGGTTAGTACTTGGATGGGAGACAGCCTGGGAATACCAGGTGCTGTGAGCATTTTACCAGCGAAATCAATGTACATTATCGTATTTTGGACATTGTTTGAAATAACGACCTTACTTCCTTAAAAAAGAATTATACAAAGTTAGTTTCTAGGCGTTTATTCATGAGAGCTCTCGCTGACTGCCGGGTCTTCGCTTACGGCCACACCGCGCTGAGAACGCCCGATCTCGTCTGATCTCGGAAGCTAAGCAACGTCGGGCCTGGTTAGTACTTGGATGGGAGACCGCCTGGGAATACCAGGTGCTGTGAGCATTTTACCAGCGAAATCAATGTAAATTATCGTATTTTGGACATTGTTTGAAATAACGACCTTACTTCCTTAAAAAAGAATTATACAAAGTTAGTTTCTAGGCGTTTATTCATGAGAGCTCTCGCTGACTGCCGGGTCTTCGCTTACGGCCACACCGCGCTGAGAACGCCCGATCTCGTCTGATCTCGGAAGCTAAGCAACGTCGGGCCTGGTTAGTACTTGGATGGGAGACCGCCTGGGAATACCAGGTGCTGTGAGCATTTTACCAGCGAAATCAATGTAAATTATCGTATTTTGGACATTGTTTGAAATAACGACCTTACTTCCTTAAAAAAGAATTATACAAAGTTAGTTTCTAGGCGTTTATTCATGAGAGCTCTCGCTGACTACCGGGTCTTCGCTTACGGCCACACCGCGCTGAGAACGCCCGATCTCGTCTGATCTCGGAAGCTAAGCAACGTCGGGCCTGGTTAGTACTTGGATGGGAGACCGCCTGGGAATACCAGGTGCTGTGAGCATTTTACCAGCGAAATCAATGTACATTATCGTATTTTGGACATTGTTTGAAATAACGACCTTACTTCCTTAAAAAAGAATTATACAAAGTTAGTTTCTAGGCGTTTATTCATGAGAGCTCTCGCTGACTGCCGGGTCTTCGCTTACGGCCACACCGCGCTGAGAACGCCCGATCTCGTCTGATCTCGGAAGCTAAGCAACGTCGGGCCTGGTTAGTACTTGGATGGGAGACCGCCTGGGAATACCAGGTGCTGTGAGCATTTTACCAGCGAAATCAATGTACATTATCGTATTTTGGACATTGTTTGAAATAACGACCTTACTTCCTTAAAAAAGAATTATACAAAGTTAGTTTCTAGGCGTTTATTCATGAGAGCTCTCGCTGACTGCCGGGTCTTCGCTTACGGCCACACCGCGCTGAGAACGCCCGATCTCGTCTGATCTCGGAAGCTAAGCAACGTCGGGCCTGGTTAGTACTTGGATGGGAGACCGCCTGGGAATACCAGGTGCTGTGAGCATTTTACCAGCGAAATCAATGTAAATTATCGTATTTTGGACATTGTTTGAAATAACGACCTTACTTCCTTAAAAAAGAATTATACAAAGTTAGTTTCTAGGCGTTTATTCATGAGAGCTCTCGCTGACTGCCGGGTCTTCGCTTACGGCCACACCGCGCTGAGAACGCCCGATCTCGTCTGATCTCGGAAGCTAAGCAACGTCGGGCCTGGTTAGTACTTGGATGGGAGACCGCCTGGGAATACCAGGTGCTGTGAGCATTTTACCAGCGAAATCAATGTACATTATCGTATTTTGGACATTGTTTGAAATAACGACCTTACTTCCTTAAAAAAGAATTATACAAAGTTAGTTTCTAGGCGTTTATTCATGAGAGCTCTCGCTGACTGCCGGGTCTTCGCTTACGGCCACACCGCGCTGAGAACGCCCGATCTCGTCTGATCTCGGAAGCTAAGCAACGTCGGGCCTGGTTAGTACTTGGATGGGAGACCGCCTGGGAATACCAGGTGCTGTGAGCATTTTACCAGCGAAATCAATGTAAATTATCGTATTTTGGACATTGTTTGAAATAACGACCTTACTTCCTTAAAAAAGAATTATACAAAGTTAGTTTCTAGGCGTTTATTCATGAGAGCTCTCGCTGACTGCCGGGTCTTCGCTTACGGCCACACCGCGCTGAGAACGCCCGATCTCGTCTGATCTCGGAAGCTAAGCAACGTCGGGCCTGGTTAGTACTTGGATGGGAGACCGCCTGGGAATACCAGGTGCTGTGAGCATTTTACCAGCGAAATCAATGTAAATTATCGTATTTTGGACATTGTTTGAAATAACGACCTTACTTCCTTAAAAAAGAATTATACAAAGTTAGTTTCTAGGCGTTTATTCATGAGAGCTCTCGCTGACTGCCGGGTCTTCGCTTACGGCCACACCGCGCTGAGAACGCCCGATCTCGTCTGATCTCGGAAGCTAAGCAACGTCGGGCCTGGTTAGTACTTGGATGGGAGACCGCCTGGGAATACCAGGTGCTGTGAGCATTTTACCAGCGAAATCAATGTACATTATCGTATTTTGGACATTGTTTGAAATAACGACCTTACTTCCTTAAAAAAGAATTATACAAAGTTAGTTTCTAGGCGTTTATTCATGAGAGCTCTCGCTGACTGCCGGGTCTTCGCTTACGGCCACACCGCGCTGAGAACGCCCGATCTCGTCTGATCTCGGAAGCTAAGCAACGTCGGGCCTGGTTAGTACTTGGATGGGAGACCGCCTGGGAATACCAGGTGCTGTGAACATTTTACCAGCGAAATCAATGTACATTATCGTATTTTGGACATTGTTTGAAATAACGACCTTACTTCCTTAAAAAAGAATTATACAAAGTTAGTTTCTAGGCGTTTATTCATGAGAGCTCTCGCTGACTGCCGGGTCTTCGCTTACGGCCACACCGCGCTGAGAACGCCCGATCTCGTCTGATCTCGGAAGCTAAGCAACGTCGGGCCTGGTTAGTACTTGGATGGGAGACCGCCTGGGAATACCAGGTGCTGTGAGCATTTTACCAGCGAAATCAATGTAAATTATCGTATTTTGGACATTGTTTGAAATAACGACCTTACTTCCTTAAAAAAGAATTATACAAAGTTAGTTTCTAGGCGTTTATTCATGAGAGCTCTCGCTGACTGCCGGGTCTTCGCTTACGGCCACACCGCGCTGAGAACGCCCGATCTCGTCTGATCTCGGAAGCTAAGCAACGTCGGGCCTGGTTAGTACTTGGATGGGAGACAGCCTGGGAATACCAGGTGCTGTGAGCATTTTACCAGCGAAATCAATGTACATTATCGTATTTTGGACATTGTTTGAAATAACGACCTTACTTCCTTAAAAAAGAATTATACAAAGTTAGTTTCTAGGCGTTTATTCATGAGAGCTCTCGCTGACTGCCGGGTCTTCGCTTACGGCCACACCGCGCTGAGAACGCCCGATCTCGTCTGATCTCGGAAGCTAAGCAACGTCGGGCCTGGTTAGTACTTGGATGGGAGACCGCCTGGGAATACCAGGTGCTGTGAGCATTTTACCAGCGAAATCAATGTAAATTATCGTATTTTGGACATTGTTTGAAATAACGACCTTACTTCCTTAAAAAAGAATTATACAAAGTTAGTTTCTAGGCGTTTATTCATGAGAGCTCTCGCTGACTGCCGGGTCTTCGCTTACGGCCACACCGCGCTGAGAACGCCCGATCTCGTCTGATCTCGGAAGCTAAGCAACGTCGGGCCTGGTTAGTACTTGGATGGGAGACCGCCTGGGAATACCAGGTGCTGTGAGCATTTTACCAGCGAAATCAATGTAAATTATCGTATTTTGGACATTGTTTGAAATAACGACCTTACTTCCTTAAAAAAGAATTATACAAAGTTAGTTTCTAGGCGTTTATTCATGAGAGCTCTCGCTGACTGCCGGGTCTTCGCTTACGGCCACACCGCGCTGAGAACGCCCGATCTCGTCTGATCTCGGAAGCTAAGCAACGTCGGGCCTGGTTAGTACTTGGATGGGAGACCGCCTGGGAATACCAGGTGCTGTGAGCATTTTACCAGCGAAATCAATGTACATTATCGTATTTTGGACATTGTTTGAAATAACGACCTTACTTCCTTAAAAAAGAATTATACAAAGTTAGTTTCTAGGCGTTTATTCATGAGAGCTCTCGCTGACTGCCGGGTCTTCGCTTACGGCCACACCGCGCTGAGAACGCCCGATCTCGTCTGATCTCGGAAGCTAAGCAACGTCGGGCCTGGTTAGTACTTGGATGGGAGACCGCCTGGGAATACCAGGTGCTGTGAGCATTTTACCAGCGAAATCAATGTACATTATCGTATTTTGGACATTGTTTGAAATAACGACCTTACTTCCTTAAAAAAGAATTATACAAAGTTAGTTTCTAGGCGTTTATTCATGAGAGCTCTCGCTGACTGCCGGGTCTTCGCTTACGGCCACACCGCGCTGAGAACGCCCGATCTCGTCTGATCTCGGAAGCTAAGCAACGTCGGGCCTGGTTAGTACTTGGATGGGAGACCGCCTGGGAATACCAGGTGCTGTGAGCATTTTACCAGCGAAATCAATGTAAATTATCGTATTTTGGACATTGTTTGAAATAACGACCTTACTTCCTTAAAAAAGAATTATACAAAGTTAGTTTCTAGGCGTTTATTCATGAGAGCTCTCGCTGACTGCCGGGTCTTCGCTTACGGCCACACCGCGCTGAGAACGCCCGATCTCGTCTGATCTCGGAAGCTAAGCAACGTCGGGCCTGGTTAGTACTTGGATGGGAGACCGCCTGGGAATACCAGGTGCTGTGAGCATTTTACCAGCGAAATCAATGTAAATTATCGTATTTTGGACATTGTTTGAAATAACGACCTTACTTCCTTAAAAAAGAATTATACAAAGTTAGTTTCTAGGCGTTTATTCATGAGAGCTCTCGCTGACTGCCGGGTCTTCGCTTACGGCCACACCGCGCTGAGAACGCCCGATCTCGTCTGATCTCGGAAGCTAAGCAACGTCGGGCCTGGTTAGTACTTGGATGGGAGACCGCCTGGGAATACCAGGTGCTGTGAGCATTTTACCAGCGAAATCAATGTACATTATCGTATTTTGGACATTGTTTGAAATAACGACCTTACTTCCTTAAAAAAGAATTATACAAAGTTAGTTTCTAGGCGTTTATTCATGAGAGCTCTCGCTGACTGCCGGGTCTTCGCTTACGGCCACACCGCGCTGAGAACGCCCGATCTCGTCTGATCTCGGAAGCTAAGCAACGTCGGGCCTGGTTAGTACTTGGATGGGAGACCGCCTGGGAATACCAGGTGCTGTGAGCATTTTACCAGCGAAATCAATGTACATTATCGTATTTTGGACATTGTTTGAAATAACGACCTTACTTCCTTAAAAAAGAATTATACAAAGTTAGTTTCTAGGCGTTTATTCATGAGAGCTCTCGCTGACTGCCGGGTCTTCGCTTACGGCCACACCGCGCTGAGAACGCCCGATCTCGTCTGATCTCGGAAGCTAAGCAACGTCGGGCCTGGTTAGTACTTGGATGGGAGACCGCCTGGGAATACCAGGTGCTGTGAGCATTTTACCAGCGAAATCAATGTAAATTATCGTATTTTGGACATTGTTTGAAATAACGACCTTACTTCCTTAAAAAAGAATTATACAAAGTTAGTTTCTAGGCGTTTATTCATGAGAGCTCTCGCTGACTGCCGGGTCTTCGCTTACGGCCACACCGCGCTGAGAACGCCCGATCTCGTCTGATCTCGGAAGCTAAGCAACGTCGGGCCTGGTTAGTACTTGGATGGGAGACCGCCTGGGAATACCAGGTGCTGTGAGCATTTTACCAGCGAAATCAATGTAAATTATCGTATTTTGGACATTGTTTGAAATAACGACCTTACTTCCTTAAAAAAGAATTATACAAAGTTAGTTTCTAGGCGTTTATTCATGAGAGCTCTCGCTGACTGCCGGGTCTTCGCTTACGGCCACACCGCGCTGAGAACGCCCGATCTCGTCTGATCTCGGAAGCTAAGCAACGTCGGGCCTGGTTAGTACTTGGATGGGAGACCGCCTGGGAATACCAGGTGCTGTGAGCATTTTACCAGCGAAATCAATGTACATTATCGTATTTTGGACATTGTTTGAAATAACGACCTTACTTCCTTAAAAAAGAATTATACAAAGTTAGTTTCTAGGCGTTTATTCATGAGAGCTCTCGCTGACTGCCGGGTCTTCGCTTACGGCCACACCGCGCTGAGAACGCCCGATCTCGTCTGATCTCGGAAGCTAAGCAACGTCGGGCCTGGTTAGTACTTGGATGGGAGACCGCCTGGGAATACCAGGTGCTGTGAGCATTTTACCAGCGAAATCAATGTACATTATCGTATTTTGGACATTGTTTGAAATAACGACCTTACTTCCTTAAAAAAGAATTATACAAAGTTAGTTTCTAGGCGTTTATTCATGAGAGCTCTCGCTGACTGCCGGGTCTTCGCTTACGGCCACACCGCGCTGAGAACGCCCGATCTCGTCTGATCTCGGAAGCTAAGCAACGTCGGGCCTGGTTAGTACTTGGATGGGAGACCGCCTGGGAATACCAGGTGCTGTGAGCATTTTACCAGCGAAATCAATGTAAATTATCGTATTTTGGACATTGTTTGAAATAACGACCTTACTTCCTTAAAAAAGAATTATACAAAGTTAGTTTCTAGGCGTTTATTCATGAGAGCTCTCGCTGACTGCCGGGTCTTCGCTTACGGCCACACCGCGCTGAGAACGCCCGATCTCGTCTGATCTCGGAAGCTAAGCAACGTCGGGCCTGGTTAGTACTTGGATGGGAGACCGCCTGGGAATACCAGGTGCTGTGAGCATTTTACCAGCGAAATCAATGTAAATTATCGTATTTTGGACATTGTTTGAAATAACGACCTTACTTCCTTAAAAAAGAATTATACAAAGTTAGTTTCTAGGCGTTTATTCATGAGAGCTCTCGCTGACTGCCGGGTCTTCGCTTACGGCCACACCGCGCTGAGAACGCCCGATCTCGTCTGATCTCGGAAGCTAAGCAACGTCGGGCCTGGTTAGTACTTGGATGGGAGACCGCCTGGGAATACCAGGTGCTGTGAGCATTTTACCAGCGAAATCAATGTACATTATCGTATTTTGGACATTGTTTGAAATAACGACCTTACTTCCTTAAAAAAGAATTATACAAAGTTAGTTTCTAGGCGTTTATTCATGAGAGCTCTCGCTGACTGCCGGGTCTTCGCTTACGGCCACACCGCGCTGAGAACGCCCGATCTCGTCTGATCTCGGAAGCTAAGCAACGTCGGGCCTGGTTAGTACTTGGATGGGAGACCGCCTGGGAATACCAGGTGCTGTGAACATTTTACCAGCGAAATCAATGTACATTATCGTATTTTGGACATTGTTTGAAATAACGACCTTACTTCCTTAAAAAAGAATTATACAAAGTTAGTTTCTAGGCGTTTATTCATGAGAGCTCTCGCTGACTGCCGGGTCTTCGCTTACGGCCACACCGCGCTGAGAACGCCCGATCTCGTCTGATCTCGGAAGCTAAGCAACGTCGGGCCTGGTTAGTACTTGGATGGGAGACCGCCTGGGAATACCAGGTGCTGTGAGCATTTTACCAGCGAAATCAATGTAAATTATCGTATTTTGGACATTGTTTGAAATAACGACCTTACTTCCTTAAAAAAGAATTATACAAAGTTAGTTTCTAGGCGTTTATTCATGAGAGCTCTCGCTGACTGCCGGGTCTTCGCTTACGGCCACACCGCGCTGAGAACGCCCGATCTCGTCTGATCTCGGAAGCTAAGCAACGTCGGGCCTGGTTAGTACTTGGATGGGAGACCGCCTGGGAATACCAGGTGCTGTGAGCATTTTACCAGCGAAATCAATGTAAATTATCGTATTTTGGACATTGTTTGAAATAACGACCTTACTTCCTTAAAAAAGAATTATACAAAGTTAGTTTCTAGGCGTTTATTCATGAGAGCTCTCGCTGACTGCCGGGTCTTCGCTTACGGCCACACCGCGCTGAGAACGCCCGATCTCGTCTGATCTCGGAAGCTAAGCAACGTCGGGCCTGGTTAGTACTTGGATGGGAGACCGCCTGGGAATACCAGGTGCTGTGAGCATTTTACCAGCGAAATCAATGTACATTATCGTATTTTGGACATTGTTTGAAATAACGACCTTACTTCCTTAAAAAAGAATTATACAAAGTTAGTTTCTAGGCGTTTATTCATGAGAGCTCTCGCTGACTGCCGGGTCTTCGCTTACGGCCACACCGCGCTGAGAACGCCCGATCTCGTCTGATCTCGGAAGCTAAGCAACGTCGGGCCTGGTTAGTACTTGGATGGGAGACCGCCTGGGAATACCAGGTGCTGTGAACATTTTACCAGCGAAATCAATGTACATTATCGTATTTTGGACATTGTTTGAAATAACGACCTTACTTCCTTAAAAAAGAATTATACAAAGTTAGTTTCTAGGCGTTTATTCATGAGAGCTCTCGCTGACTGCCGGGTCTTCGCTTACGGCCACACCGCGCTGAGAACGCCCGATCTCGTCTGATCTCGGAAGCTAAGCAACGTCGGGCCTGGTTAGTACTTGGATGGGAGACCGCCTGGGAATACCAGGTGCTGTGAGCATTTTACCAGCGAAATCAATGTAAATTATCGTATTTTGGACATTGTTTGAAATAACGACCTTACTTCCTTAAAAAAGAATTATACAAAGTTAGTTTCTAGGCGTTTATTCATGAGAGCTCTCGCTGACTGCCGGGTCTTCGCTTACGGCCACACCGCGCTGAGAACGCCCGATCTCGTCTGATCTCGGAAGCTAAGCAACGTCGGGCCTGGTTAGTACTTGGATGGGAGACCGCCTGGGAATACCAGGTGCTGTGAGCATTTTACCAGCGAAATCAATGTAAATTATCGTATTTTGGACATTGTTTGAAATAACGACCTTACTTCCTTAAAAAAGAATTATACAAAGTTAGTTTCTAGGCGTTTATTCATGAGAGCTCTCGCTGACTGCCGGGTCTTCGCTTACGGCCACACCGCGCTGAGAACGCCCGATCTCGTCTGATCTCGGAAGCTAAGCAACGTCGGGCCTGGTTAGTACTTGGATGGGAGACCGCCTGGGAATACCAGGTGCTGTGAGCATTTTACCAGCGAAATCAATGTACATTATCGTATTTTGGACATTGTTTGAAATAACGACCTTACTTCCTTAAAAAAGAATTATACAAAGTTAGTTTCTAGGCGTTTATTCATGAGAGCTCTCGCTGACTGCCGGGTCTTCGCTTACGGCCACACCGCGCTGAGAACGCCCGATCTCGTCTGATCTCGGAAGCTAAGCAACGTCGGGCCTGGTTAGTACTTGGATGGGAGACCGCCTGGGAATACCAGGTGCTGTGAACATTTTACCAGCGAAATCAATGTACATTATCGTATTTTGGACATTGTTTGAAATAACGACCTTACTTCCTTAAAAAAGAATTATACAAAGTTAGTTTCTAGGCGTTTATTCATGAGAGCTCTCGCTGACTGCCGGGTCTTCGCTTACGGCCACACCGCGCTGAGAACGCCCGATCTCGTCTGATCTCGGAAGCTAAGCAACGTCGGGCCTGGTTAGTACTTGGATGGGAGACCGCCTGGGAATACCAGGTGCTGTGAGCATTTTACCAGCGAAATCAATGTAAATTATCGTATTTTGGACATTGTTTGAAATAACGACCTTACTTCCTTAAAAAAGAATTATACAAAGTTAGTTTCTAGGCGTTTATTCATGAGAGCTCTCGCTGACTGCCGGGTCTTCGCTTACGGCCACACCGCGCTGAGAACGCCCGATCTCGTCTGATCTCGGAAGCTAAGCAACGTCGGGCCTGGTTAGTACTTGGATGGGAGACCGCCTGGGAATACCAGGTGCTGTGAGCATTTTACCAGCGAAATCAATGTAAATTATCGTATTTTGGACATTGTTTGAAATAACGACCTTACTTCCTTAAAAAAGAATTATACAAAGTTAGTTTCTAGGCGTTTATTCATGAGAGCTCTCGCTGACTGCCGGGTCTTCGCTTACGGCCACACCGCGCTGAGAACGCCCGATCTCGTCTGATCTCGGAAGCTAAGCAACGTCGGGCCTGGTTAGTACTTGGATGGGAGACCGCCTGGGAATACCAGGTGCTGTGAGCATTTTACCAGCGAAATCAATGTAAATTATCGTATTTTGGACATTGTTTGAAATAACGACCTTACTTCCTTAAAAAAGAATTATACAAAGTTAGTTTCTAGGCGTTTATTCATGAGAGCTCTCGCTGACTGCCGGGTCTTCGCTTACGGCCACACCGCGCTGAGAACGCCCGATCTCGTCTGATCTCGGAAGCTAAGCAACGTCGGGCCTGGTTAGTACTTGGATGGGAGACCGCCTGGGAATACCAGGTGCTGTGAGCATTTTACCAGCGAAATCAATGTACATTATCGTATTTTGGACATTGTTTGAAATAACGACCTTACTTCCTTAAAAAAGAATTATACAAAGTTAGTTTCTAGGCGTTTATTCATGAGAGCTCTCGCTGACTGCCGGGTCTTCGCTTACGGCCACACCGCGCTGAGAACGCCCGATCTCGTCTGATCTCGGAAGCTAAGCAACGTCGGGCCTGGTTAGTACTTGGATGGGAGACAGCCTGGGAATACCAGGTGCTGTGAGCATTTTACCAGCGAAATCAATGTAAATTATCGTATTTTGGACATTGTTTGAAATAACGACCTTACTTCCTTAAAAAAGAATTATACAAAGTTAGTTTCTAGGCGTTTATTCATGAGAGCTCTCGCTGACTGCCGGGTCTTCGCTTACGGCCACACCGCGCTGAGAACGCCCGATCTCGTCTGATCTCGGAAGCTAAGCAACGTCGGGCCTGGTTAGTACTTGGATGGGAGACCGCCTGGGAATACCAGGTGCTGTGAGCATTTTACCAGCGAAATCAATGTACATTATCGTATTTTGGACATTGTTTGAAATAACGACCTTACTTCCTTAAAAAAGAATTATACAAAGTTAGTTTCTAGGCGTTTATTCATGAGAGCTCTCGCTGACTGCCGGGTCTTCGCTTACGGCCACACCGCGCTGAGAACGCCCGATCTCGTCTGATCTCGGAAGCTAAGCAACGTCGGGCCTGGTTAGTACTTGGATGGGAGACCGCCTGGGAATACCAGGTGCTGTGAGCATTTTACCAGCGAAATCAATGTAAATTATCGTATTTTGGACATTGTTTGAAATAACGACCTTACTTCCTTAAAAAAGAATTATACAAAGTTAGTTTCTAGGCGTTTATTCATGAGAGCTCTCGCTGACTGCCGGGTCTTCGCTTACGGCCACACCGCGCTGAGAACGCCCGATCTCGTCTGATCTCGGAAGCTAAGCAACGTCGGGCCTGGTTAGTACTTGGATGGGAGACAGCCTGGGAATACCAGGTGCTGTGAGCATTTTACCAGCGAAATCAATGTACATTATCGTATTTTGGACATTGTTTGAAATAACGACCTTACTTCCTTAAAAAAGAATTATACAAAGTTAGTTTCTAGGCGTTTATTCATGAGAGCTCTCGCTGACTGCCGGGTCTTCGCTTACGGCCACACCGCGCTGAGAACGCCCGATCTCGTCTGATCTCGGAAGCTAAGCAACGTCGGGCCTGGTTAGTACTTGGATGGGAGACCGCCTGGGAATACCAGGTGCTGTGAGCATTTTACCAGCGAAATCAATGTAAATTATCGTATTTTGGACATTGTTTGAAATAACGACCTTACTTCCTTAAAAAAGAATTATACAAAGTTAGTTTCTAGGCGTTTATTCATGAGAGCTCTCGCTGACTGCCGGGTCTTCGCTTACGGCCACACCGCGCTGAGAACGCCCGATCTCGTCTGATCTCGGAAGCTAAGCAACGTCGGGCCTGGTTAGTACTTGGATGGGAGACCGCCTGGGAATACCAGGTGCTGTGAGCATTTTACCAGCGAAATCAATGTAAATTATCGTATTTTGGACATTGTTTGAAATAACGACCTTACTTCCTTAAAAAAGAATTATACAAAGTTAGTTTCTAGGCGTTTATTCATGAGAGCTCTCGCTGACTGCCGGGTCTTCGCTTACGGCCACACCGCGCTGAGAACGCCCGATCTCGTCTGATCTCGGAAGCTAAGCAACGTCGGGCCTGGTTAGTACTTGGATGGGAGACCGCCTGGGAATACCAGGTGCTGTGAGCATTTTACCAGCGAAATCAATGTACATTATCGTATTTTGGACATTGTTTGAAATAACGACCTTACTTCCTTAAAAAAGAATTATACAAAGTTAGTTTCTAGGCGTTTATTCATGAGAGCTCTCGCTGACTGCCGGGTCTTCGCTTACGGCCACACCGCGCTGAGAACGCCCGATCTCGTCTGATCTCGGAAGCTAAGCAACGTCGGGCCTGGTTAGTACTTGGATGGGAGACCGCCTGGGAATACCAGGTGCTGTGAGCATTTTACCAGCGAAATCAATGTAAATTATCGTATTTTGGACATTGTTTGAAATAACGACCTTACTTCCTTAAAAAAGAATTATACAAAGTTAGTTTCTAGGCGTTTATTCATGAGAGCTCTCGCTGACTGCCGGGTCTTCGCTTACGGCCACACCGCGCTGAGAACGCCCGATCTCGTCTGATCTCGGAAGCTAAGCAACGTCGGGCCTGGTTAGTACTTGGATGGGAGACCGCCTGGGAATACCAGGTGCTGTGAGCATTTTACCAGCGAAATCAATGTAAATTATCGTATTTTGGACATTGTTTGAAATAACGACCTTACTTCCTTAAAAAAGAATTATACAAAGTTAGTTTCTAGGCGTTTATTCATGAGAGCTCTCGCTGACTGCCGGGTCTTCGCTTACGGCCACACCGCGCTGAGAACGCCCGATCTCGTCTGATCTCGGAAGCTAAGCAACGTCGGGCCTGGTTAGTACTTGGATGGGAGACCGCCTGGGAATACCAGGTGCTGTGAGCATTTTACCAGCGAAATCAATGTACATTATCGTATTTTGGACATTGTTTGAAATAACGACCTTACTTCCTTAAAAAAGAATTATACAAAGTTAGTTTCTAGGCGTTTATTCATGAGAGCTCTCGCTGACTGCCGGGTCTTCGCTTACGGCCACACCGCGCTGAGAACGCCCGATCTCGTCTGATCTCGGAAGCTAAGCAACGTCGGGCCTGGTTAGTACTTGGATGGGAGACAGCCTGGGAATACCAGGTGCTGTGAGCATTTTACCAGCGAAATCAATGTAAATTATCGTATTTTGGACATTGTTTGAAATAACGACCTTACTTCCTTAAAAAAGAATTATACAAAGTTAGTTTCTAGGCGTTTATTCATGAGAGCTCTCGCTGACTGCCGGGTCTTCGCTTACGGCCACACCGCGCTGAGAACGCCCGATCTCGTCTGATCTCGGAAGCTAAGCAACGTCGGGCCTGGTTAGTACTTGGATGGGAGACCGCCTGGGAATACCAGGTGCTGTGAGCATTTTACCAGCGAAATCAATGTACATTATCGTATTTTGGACATTGTTTGAAATAACGACCTTACTTCCTTAAAAAAGAATTATACAAAGTTAGTTTCTAGGCGTTTATTCATGAGAGCTCTCGCTGACTGCCGGGTCTTCGCTTACGGCCACACCGCGCTGAGAACGCCCGATCTCGTCTGATCTCGGAAGCTAAGCAACGTCGGGCCTGGTTAGTACTTGGATGGGAGACCGCCTGGGAATACCAGGTGCTGTGAGCATTTTACCAGCGAAATCAATGTAAATTATCGTATTTTGGACATTGTTTGAAATAACGACCTTACTTCCTTAAAAAAGAATTATACAAAGTTAGTTTCTAGGCGTTTATTCATGAGAGCTCTCGCTGACTGCCGGGTCTTCGCTTACGGCCACACCGCGCTGAGAACGCCCGATCTCGTCTGATCTCGGAAGCTAAGCAACGTCGGGCCTGGTTAGTACTTGGATGGGAGACAGCCTGGGAATACCAGGTGCTGTGAGCATTTTACCAGCGAAATCAATGTACATTATCGTATTTTGGACATTGTTTGAAATAACGACCTTACTTCCTTAAAAAAGAATTATACAAAGTTAGTTTCTAGGCGTTTATTCATGAGAGCTCTCGCTGACTGCCGGGTCTTCGCTTACGGCCACACCGCGCTGAGAACGCCCGATCTCGTCTGATCTCGGAAGCTAAGCAACGTCGGGCCTGGTTAGTACTTGGATGGGAGACCGCCTGGGAATACCAGGTGCTGTGAGCATTTTACCAGCGAAATCAATGTAAATTATCGTATTTTGGACATTGTTTGAAATAACGACCTTACTTCCTTAAAAAAGAATTATACAAAGTTAGTTTCTAGGCGTTTATTCATGAGAGCTCTCGCTGACTGCCGGGTCTTCGCTTACGGCCACACCGCGCTGAGAACGCCCGATCTCGTCTGATCTCGGAAGCTAAGCAACGTCGGGCCTGGTTAGTACTTGGATGGGAGACCGCCTGGGAATACCAGGTGCTGTGAGCATTTTACCAGCGAAATCAATGTAAATTATCGTATTTTGGACATTGTTTGAAATAACGACCTTACTTCCTTAAAAAAGAATTATACAAAGTTAGTTTCTAGGCGTTTATTCATGAGAGCTCTCGCTGACTGCCGGGTCTTCGCTTACGGCCACACCGCGCTGAGAACGCCCGATCTCGTCTGATCTCGGAAGCTAAGCAACGTCGGGCCTGGTTAGTACTTGGATGGGAGACCGCCTGGGAATACCAGGTGCTGTGAGCATTTTACCAGCGAAATCAATGTACATTATCGTATTTTGGACATTGTTTGAAATAACGACCTTACTTCCTTAAAAAAGAATTATACAAAGTTAGTTTCTAGGCGTTTATTCATGAGAGCT
Organism: Conger conger; assembly: GCF_963514075.1. Lineage (NCBI taxonomy): Eukaryota > Metazoa > Chordata > Actinopteri > Anguilliformes > Congridae > Conger > Conger conger. The sequence continues at coordinate 72,488 of NW_026890533.1, forward strand.
CTCGCTGACTGCCGGGTCTTCGCTTACGGCCACACCGCGCTGAGAACGCCCGATCTCGTCTGATCTCGGAAGCTAAGCAACGTCGGGCCTGGTTAGTACTTGGATGGGAGACCGCCTGGGAATACCAGGTGCTGTGAGCATTTTACCAGCGAAATCAATGTACATTATCGTATTTTGGACATTGTTTGAAATAACGACCTTACTTCCTTAAAAAAGAATTATACAAAGTTAGTTTCTAGGCGTTTATTCATGAGAGCTCTCGCTGACTGCCGGGTCTTCGCTTACGGCCACACCGCGCTGAGAACGCCCGATCTCGTCTGATCTCGGAAGCTAAGCAACGTCGGGCCTGGTTAGTACTTGGATGGGAGACCGCCTGGGAATACCAGGTGCTGTGAGCATTTTACCAGCGAAATCAATGTAAATTATCGTATTTTGGACATTGTTTGAAATAACGACCTTACTTCCTTAAAAAAGAATTATACAAAGTTAGTTTCTAGGCGTTTATTCATGAGAGCTCTCGCTGACTGCCGGGTCTTCGCTTACGGCCACACCGCGCTGAGAACGCCCGATCTCGTCTGATCTCGGAAGCTAAGCAACGTCGGGCCTGGTTAGTACTTGGATGGGAGACAGCCTGGGAATACCAGGTGCTGTGAGCATTTTACCAGCGAAATCAATGTAAATTATCGTATTTTGGACATTGTTTGAAATAACGACCTTACTTCCTTAAAAAAGAATTATACAAAGTTAGTTTCTAGGCGTTTATTCATGAGAGCTCTCGCTGACTGCCGGGTCTTCGCTTACGGCCACACCGCGCTGAGAACGCCCGATCTCGTCTGATCTCGGAAGCTAAGCAACGTCGGGCCTGGTTAGTACTTGGATGGGAGACCGCCTGGGAATACCAGGTGCTGTGAGCATTTTACCAGCGAAATCAATGTACATTATCGTATTTTGGACATTGTTTGAAATAACGACCTTACTTCCTTAAAAAAGAATTATACAAAGTTAGTTTCTAGGCGTTTATTCATGAGAGCTCTCGCTGACTGCCGGGTCTTCGCTTACGGCCACACCGCGCTGAGAACGCCCGATCTCGTCTGATCTCGGAAGCTAAGCAACGTCGGGCCTGGTTAGTACTTGGATGGGAGACCGCCTGGGAATACCAGGTGCTGTGAGCATTTTACCAGCGAAATCAATGTAAATTATCGTATTTTGGACATTGTTTGAAATAACGACCTTACTTCCTTAAAAAAGAATTATACAAAGTTAGTTTCTAGGCGTTTATTCATGAGAGCTCTCGCTGACTGCCGGGTCTTCGCTTACGGCCACACCGCGCTGAGAACGCCCGATCTCGTCTGATCTCGGAAGCTAAGCAACGTCGGGCCTGGTTAGTACTTGGATGGGAGACAGCCTGGGAATACCAGGTGCTGTGAGCATTTTACCAGCGAAATCAATGTACATTATCGTATTTTGGACATTGTTTGAAATAACGACCTTACTTCCTTAAAAAAGAATTATACAAAGTTAGTTTCTAGGCGTTTATTCATGAGAGCTCTCGCTGACTGCCGGGTCTTCGCTTACGGCCACACCGCGCTGAGAACGCCCGATCTCGTCTGATCTCGGAAGCTAAGCAACGTCGGGCCTGGTTAGTACTTGGATGGGAGACCGCCTGGGAATACCAGGTGCTGTGAGCATTTTACCAGCGAAATCAATGTAAATTATCGTATTTTGGACATTGTTTGAAATAACGACCTTACTTCCTTAAAAAAGAATTATACAAAGTTAGTTTCTAGGCGTTTATTCATGAGAGCTCTCGCTGACTGCCGGGTCTTCGCTTACGGCCACACCGCGCTGAGAACGCCCGATCTCGTCTGATCTCGGAAGCTAAGCAACGTCGGGCCTGGTTAGTACTTGGATGGGAGACCGCCTGGGAATACCAGGTGCTGTGAGCATTTTACCAGCGAAATCAATGTAAATTATCGTATTTTGGACATTGTTTGAAATAACGACCTTACTTCCTTAAAAAAGAATTATACAAAGTTAGTTTCTAGGCGTTTATTCATGAGAGCTCTCGCTGACTGCCGGGTCTTCGCTTACGGCCACACCGCGCTGAGAACGCCCGATCTCGTCTGATCTCGGAAGCTAAGCAACGTCGGGCCTGGTTAGTACTTGGATGGGAGACCGCCTGGGAATACCAGGTGCTGTGAGCATTTTACCAGCGAAATCAATGTAAATTATCGTATTTTGGACATTGTTTGAAATAACGACCTTACTTCCTTAAAAAAGAATTATACAAAGTTAGTTTCTAGGCGTTTATTCATGAGAGCTCTCGCTGACTGCCGGGTCTTCGCTTACGGCCACACCGCGCTGAGAACGCCCGATCTCGTCTGATCTCGGAAGCTAAGCAACGTCGGGCCTGGTTAGTACTTGGATGGGAGACCGCCTGGGAATACCAGGTGCTGTGAGCATTTTACCAGCGAAATCAATGTAAATTATCGTATTTTGGACATTGTTTGAAATAACGACCTTACTTCCTTAAAAAAGAATTATACAAAGTTAGTTTCTAGGCGTTTATTCATGAGAGCTCTCGCTGACTGCCGGGTCTTCGCTTACGGCCACACCGCGCTGAGAACGCCCGATCTCGTCTGATCTCGGAAGCTAAGCAACGTCGGGCCTGGTTAGTACTTGGATGGGAGACCGCCTGGGAATACCAGGTGCTGTGAGCATTTTACCAGCGAAATCAATGTACATTATCGTATTTTGGACATTGTTTGAAATAACGACCTTACTTCCTTAAAAAAGAATTATACAAAGTTAGTTTCTAGGCGTTTATTCATGAGAGCTCTCGCTGACTGCCGGGTCTTCGCTTACGGCCACACCGCGCTGAGAACGCCCGATCTCGTCTGATCTCGGAAGCTAAGCAACGTCGGGCCTGGTTAGTACTTGGATGGGAGACCGCCTGGGAATACCAGGTGCTGTGAGCATTTTACCAGCGAAATCAATGTAAATTATCGTATTTTGGACATTGTTTGAAATAACGACCTTACTTCCTTAAAAAAGAATTATACAAAGTTAGTTTCTAGGCGTTTATTCATGAGAGCTCTCGCTGACTGCCGGGTCTTCGCTTACGGCCACACCGCGAGAACGCCAGATCTCGTGAGACCGGAAGTGATTGGAGACGCGCGAAGCTGCGAATTGTTTGGTCAGCTGCGTTTGTTTTTGCGGAAAAAGTTGGGAAATCGCAAAACTTTCAATAAATACATATTGCCTACGGTTGGTTCGCTCCCCCCCGACAGCTGTGCTGTTTGGGGGAACAAAAGCGAAGAAAATGGAGACGGATAAATCGAAGACGGCAGCAAGAAAAAATACGAACACGAAGGAAGGAAAGACGGAGACACCGGTGAGAATATTTGACAAAGCTCTTACCTTGAGTGTTGAAATAGAAGGAGAAGAGATGATATCCATGATGGAATTATTAAGAGCAACGAGAGATGTATGTGGGAACGTGATCGGGTGTCGTTTTAAAGCGGCGAAAAAGTATGAAATAACGATGAATAATGTGAAAGGGAAAGAAAGGCTGATGGACGGTTTTAAAATTAAAAACTGTAGAATCATGGCCAGGGAGATAGTCAACGATGAGTTGATGGTCTCCTTCCTAAATCTGCCCACTTACATCGAAGACAAAGAAATCGTAAACAAGTTAACCGAATGGGGAGTAAGGGCGCTATCGCCGATTAAGAGAAGGATGTGGCCGGGAACGGATATCGCGGACGGCACAAGATTTCTGCGAGTAAAATTCAATGAGTCGGTAAAATCACTGCCGTACTCAACAAAGTTTGAGACCATGGAAGGGCTACAGTTCTTCCGAGTTATACACGACAGGCAGCTAAAGGTGTGCAGGCTATGTGTGCAGCCGGGGCACATACTGAGAGAATGTCCGGATTTTAAATGCTTTAAATGTGGAAGACAGGGACACTATGCACGAGAGTGCATAAACCTATGTGAAATTTGCTTTGGAAAAAAAAGCGAATGCGGATGCGCGGAAAGAGAGGAAGAAAATGAGGAAGACTCCTCTCAGATCGAGGGGGAGATGGAGGAGGAGGAGGAAGAAGGAGAGACTGCTGTCGTGGAGAGAGAAGTGGGAGAACGAAGGGTCCGAGAGTCTGTACGGGAGAGGAGTGGAGGGCGGCGAGAGACCGAGACGCGCGGAAAGACGGCGAGAGCGGCTCCCGCGGTGGGGAAAAAAGAAGAGAAAGAGGCAGTGGAAGGGGAAAAGGAGAAGGAAAACGAAGAGAAGAAGGAAATAACGGACGACGCAATGCCGGAGAGCCAGGACATGGACAGCCTGACAGACACGGACGAGGAGGCGAGAGTTTTAACGGCGCAGGTTCTGGCTGCGAGGAAAAGAGGACTGGACACGACTGGGAAATACGGGAAAGGACGAGACAAGGGGGGAAAGGTAAAGAAAAAAGCTTTTCAATTATAGATGTTATTTCATGAACTGTCTTGTAACAATGGTTAAAATAACATCACTAAATGTAAACGGTGTAAGGAATATGACAAAGTTTGAACAAACAAAAACTGTCTGTAACTCTGAGATAATGTGTTTACAAGAAACGAATTGGGATGACAGCAAAGTGGATGAAATGGGGAAAAGATGGGACGGAATGATTTTTGCAAACAATGGTAGCGAACGGTCGTGTGGGGTTGCTATCTTAATAAAAAATGGCTTAGTGCGAAACATCAAAAAAACATATAATGATACGAGCGGGCGGGTTATCGTAATTGACTTTGAATACCAAGATAAAGTGTACAAACTGATTAATATATATGCGCCAAATATAGAGGCAGAGAGAAGAGAATTTTTTAAACAATTAAAACCTCTATGTGTAGGAAACTGTATTGTAATTGGGGATTTCAATGTGTGGTGTAGTAGGCTGGATGCTTCGCGATGTGCCAATTTTAAATGGGACACGTCACGTCGAGAATTATATAGCATTATGACAGATAATAGACTGATGGATGTGTGGAGATTAGAAAACCCAGCGAAAAAAGTTTTTTCGAGAAGGCAGGTGGTGATGGGTGAATTAAAACAAAGCAGGATTGATTTATGCCTGATAAAAGACAGTAGTGTAAATGATTTTAAAAACGCGCAATATGAATTTACAACGATTAGCGATCACGCTGTGCTGTCAGTAATGATAGGTGTAGGGCAAGAGAAACAAAAAGGCGGGACGTGGTGTCTAAATGTATGCCTATTAAAAGAGAGAGGGTATAGAGAAATAATTGAGAAGTGCATTAGAGAGGAACTTGAAAATGAAGTAAAAGGCATAGACATTGGCCTATGGTGGGAGGCCCTTAAAGCTAAAATTAAAAAAGTAAGTATAAGATATGCAAAGCATAGGAATTTTAAAGAAAAGATAAAGGAAAAGGAACTTAGAGAGAGAATGCTAAGAGAGATGGAGAGGTCAGAGGATGAAAATGACTATAACATAGAAGAATATGTTAAATTAAGGGCGGAGCTGCAGACGCATGAGGAGAGAAGATGTATGGGGGCTATAATGAGGAGTAAGGCAAAGAATGTGATAGAAGGGGAGAAGTGTACTTCCTTCTTCCTTGGTATGGAAAAAAAGCGGCAAACGAAAAACAGAATTGAAGAACTAGAAGATGAAAAGGGTGAGAAAGTTAATGATCTTGTAGGTGTCCTAGAGATTGTTGAGGCCTTTTATAAAAACCTTTTTAAAAAAACTGGCAGTGACAAGGAGAGTAGGGAGAGAGTATTAGAGAAGGTAAGAATGAGAATATCTGAGGGAGAGAGTGAGGATTGTGACAAAACAATTGAAGTGGATGAAATTAAAACCGCAATAATGAGCGCCCAAGCCCGTAAAAGCCCGGGATTAGATGGTTTGCCGAACGATTTTTACAAAACGTTTGTTGATATCCTAGCGCCAATTTTACTGGACGTATTCAGATACATGGAGGATAAGGAGGTGGTCCCGGAGTCAATGGCAACAGGAGTCATAACTATAATTTATAAAAATCAAGGAAGCAGGCATAGGCTAGAAAATTACCGGCCTATAAGCCTGCTGAATAGTGACTACAAAATAGTGGCGAAGGTATTGGCGAACAGGTTAAAAGGGGTGCTGGGGAGCATAATCGCCCCAACACAAACATACAGTGTCCCAGGAAGAGACATAGCAGACATCAGCTGCTCAATAAGAGATGTGGTGAAATATATGAATACAAACAACAACGAAGGTGGCATTGTGTTGGCAGTTGATCTGAACAAAGCCTTTGACAGGGTGGAACATGAATATTTAACAGAAACAATGAGAAAATATGGTTTTGGGAAAAGAATGGTGACTTGGATAGAGCTTTTATATAGAAATGCTAAAAGCTGTGTGAAATGTAACGGAGTTTTAACGGATACTTTCCCATTAGAAAGATCGGTGAGGCAAGGCTGTCCCCTATCTGCGTTACTATATTGTATCTCTGCAGAACCGCTGGCAGACCTGGTGAAAAGTGACGGAGGGATAAGAGGGGTAAGCATACCGAGTGGAGGCTGTAGCCTTGTTTATCAGTATGCGGATGACACTACCTTCACTGTGAAAGATGAAGATAGTGTCAAACGGATCATGGAACTGATGCATACTTATGGTAGAGCATCGGGGGCAAAAATAAATGTAAATAAATCCAAAATGATGTATGTAGGTAGAGTTGAAAGAAAGGGATGTGGAATAGATTTTAAAATTGCAAAAGATTTTATTAAGATCTTGGGCATAAATATAGGAAGCAACGAAAAGGAGGCTAGGGATTTGACGTGGACAGGGTGTGTGAATAAAATAAAGCAAACACTGAACTTTTGGAAACAAAGGGGCCTACATCTAAAAGGGAAAGTAATTGTGTGTAACACATTGATGACATCAAAGCTTATATACGCATTAGGAGTACTTGACATGCCAGAATGGGTAACAAATGAAATAAATGGAATAATGACAAACTTTTTATGGGATGGGAAAGGGGTGAAAATATCACACAAAACCCTAATGGCTGAACACAAAATGGGGGGACTAAGATTGATAGATCTGAAACTAAAGAAGAAGGCCATAAGAATAAAGACCATTCAAAAATACCTGTTTGGAACGGTTGAGTATGGTTGGAAGAACTTTTTTAAAGATTTTCTAGACCAAAGTGGAGGGTGTAAGGACTATGGCTTACTCATGAGTTTTAAAAAAACACTAACGGAGAATATTCCCAATTTTTACAAGGAGGTGTTCGAAGCATGGGCGGGAATAATTAAAAAGGCAAAGTACGGATGTGAAGAGGTGGATACGGTTTTAAATCACCCGGTTTTTCTTAACCAGAAAGTGATGAATGATGGCAATATACTGTACAATAAGGCTTTTATTGGTGCAGGTTTAGGACAGGTGAAAGAGTACATGTACGAAGTGAAACCGGGGTTTTTACCTGTACAGGCGATATTTGACACCGTACGTGAGTATAACGAAGAAATAAGATTTGGAACTGTGAAAAATGTTTTTATGAAAATAAAAGAGAGTATACCCAGAGAGTGGGTAAAATTAATAAATGACGGGATTGGAAAAAGAAAAGAAGAATCGGTAAAGTTTCCTGAGTTGACTGTCGAAGGGAATACAATGAGAATGGAACTAAAAACAATGAAAGTTAAACATATATACAAAGTAATGACAGAGAATGAAATTAAAGAGCCAACGTCTGGAAAATTTTGGGGAGGAATATTTCCAGACTTAAACCATAAAGAAATGTGGGATAATTTGAATGTCAAATACAACGGAAGTGAATGTGAAAATAATGATTTTAAAATAAGACACAACAGAGTATATACAAATATAGTTTTACATCAAATTGATAAAAATAATAAAAGGGAATGTGATGTATGCAATGAACAACCAGAAACTCTGTTGCATATGATGTTGGAATGTGAGGACCTGAAAAGTTTTTACTCTGATTTGAGAAAATGTTTGGTGAAAAATTGGGTGGAATTATGTTTTGGACGCTTTGAATGGAGGAAACTGATTTTGTTTGGTGTGTGGAAAAAAAGGAAAAAGAAAGGCAATATGAATCTACTGAACTACGTACTGAGTCATGCAAGATACGCAATTATTTCAAGAAGAAATATGGCGCATTTTGAAGGGAAAAAAATCAGCGCATGGGTCTTGTTTGAATCAATGGTAAAAAGAAACATAAAATTGTTGTATGAATATGGACAAATTGATTTTGCGGAATGGTTTGTTGAGGGCAGTAACTTTGTGACAGTGACTAATGAAGGGAAAATACAATTTAATTTCTAAAGTAGTATGGATTATGATTTATTAAAATTTTGGTTTGTAAATAGTTTATTGGATAAACATCAGATATGAACTGTATATAATGGATATAATAGAAAAATGAAGTATGTATGATGTATATGATGTATAATGTGAAATTATTCTTTTTGTTTGTTTTGTCCTAAAAGTTTTTAAAATGTAAAATGTAAATATGGAAAATAAAATTTTTATAAAAAAAAAAAAAAGAACGCCCGATCTCGTCTGATCTCGGAAGCTAAGCAACGTCGGGCCTGGTTAGTACTTGGATGGGAGACCGCCTGGGAATACCAGGTGCTGTGAGCATTTTACCAGCGATATCAATGTAAATTATCGTATTTTGGACATTGTTTGAAATAACGACCTTACTTCCTTAAAAAAGAATTATACAAAGTTAGTTTCTAGGCGTTTATTCATGAGAGCTCTCGCTGACTGCCGGGTCTTCGCTTACGGCCACACCGCGCTGAGAACGCCCGATCTCGTCTGATCTCGGAAGCTAAGCAACGTCGGGCCTGGTTAGTACTTGGATGGGAGACCGCCTGGGAATACCAGGTGCTGTGAGCATTTTACCAGCGAAATCAATGTAAGTTATCGTATTTTGGACATTGTTTGAAATAACGACCTTACTTCCTTAAAAAAGAATTATACAAAGTTAGTTTCTAGGCGTTTATTCATGAGAGCTCTCGCTGACTGCCGGGTCTTCGCTTACGGCCACACCGCGCTGAGAACGCCCGATCTCGTCTGATCTCGGAAGCTAAGCAACGTCGGGCCTGGTTAGTACTTGGATGGGAGACCGCCTGGGAATACCAGGTGCTGTGAGCATTTTACCAGCGAAATCAATGTAAGTTATCGTATTTTGGACATTGTTTGAAATAACGACCTTACTTCCTTAAAAAAGAATTATACAAAGTTAGTTTCTAGGCGTTTATTCATGAGAGCTCTCGCTGACTGCCGGGTCTTCGCTTACGGCCACACCGCGCTGAGAACGCCCGATCTCGTCTGATCTCGGAAGCTAAGCAACGTCGGGCCTGGTTAGTACTTGGATGGGAGACCGCCTGGGAATACCAGGTGCTGTGAGCATTTTACCAGCGAAATCAATGTACATTATCGTATTTTGGACATTGTTTGAAATAACGACCTTACTTCCTTAAAAAAGAATTATACAAAGTTAGTTTCTAGGCGTTTATTCATGAGAGCTCTCGCTGACTGCCGGGTCTTCGCTTACGGCCACACCGCGCTGAGAACGCCCGATCTCGTCTGATCTCGGAAGCTAAGCAATGTCGGGCCTGGTTAGTACTTGGATGGGAGACCGCCTGGGAATACCAGGTGCTGTGAGCATTTTACCAGCGAAATCAATGTACATTATCGTATTTTGGACATTGTTTGAAATAACGACCTTACTTCCTTAAAAAAGAATTATACAAAGTTAGTTTCTAGGCGTTTATTCATGAGAGCTCTCGCTGACTGCCGGGTCTTCGCTTACGGCCACACCGCGCTGAGAACGCCCGATCTCGTCTGATCTCGGAAGCTAAGCAACGTCGGGCCTGGTTAGTACTTGGATGGGAGACCGCCTGGGAATACCAGGTGCTGTGAGCATTTTACCAGCGAAATCAATGTACATTATCGTATTTTGGACATTGTTTGAAATAACGACCTTACTTCCTTAAAAAAGAATTATACAAAGTTAGTTTCTAGGCGTTTATTCATGAGAGCTCTCGCTGACTGCCGGGTCTTCGCTTACGGCCACACCGCGCTGAGAACGCCCGATCTCGTCTGATCTCGGAAGCTAAGCAACGTCGGGCCTGGTTAGTACTTGGATGGGAGACCGCCTGGGAATACCAGGTGCTGTGAGCATTTTACCAGCGAAATCAATGTAAATTATCGTATTTTGGACATTGTTTGAAATAACGACCTTACTTCCTTAAAAAAGAATTATACAAAGTTAGTTTCTAGGCGTTTATTCATGAGAGCTCTCGCTGACTGCCGGGTCTTCGCTTACGGCCACACCGCGCTGAGAACGCCCGATCTCGTCTGATCTCGGAAGCTAAGCAACGTCGGGCCTGGTTAGTACTTGGATGGGAGACAGCCTGGGAATACCAGGTGCTGTGAGCATTTTACCAGCGAAATCAATGTAAATTATCGTATTTTGGACATTGTTTGAAATAACGACCTTACTTCCTTAAAAAAGAATTATACAAAGTTAGTTTCTAGGCGTTTATTCATGAGAGCTCTCGCTGACTGCCGGGTCTTCGCTTACGGCCACACCGCGCTGAGAACGCCCGATCTCGTCTGATCTCGGAAGCTAAGCAACGTCGGGCCTGGTTAGTACTTGGATGGGAGACCGCCTGGGAATACCAGGTGCTGTGAGCATTTTACCAGCGAAATCAATGTACATTATCGTATTTTGGACATTGTTTGAAATAACGACCTTACTTCCTTAAAAAAGAATTATACAAAGTTAGTTTCTAGGCGTTTATTCATGAGAGCTCTCGCTGACTGCCGGGTCTTCGCTTACGGCCACACCGCGCTGAGAACGCCCGATCTCGTCTGATCTCGGAAGCTAAGCAACGTCGGGCCTGGTTAGTACTTGGATGGGAGACCGCCTGGGAATACCAGGTGCTGTGAGCATTTTACCAGCGAAATCAATGTACATTATCGTATTTTGGACATTGTTTGAAATAACGACCTTACTTCCTTAAAAAAGAATTATACAAAGTTAGTTTCTAGGCGTTTATTCATGAGAGCTCTCGCTGACTGCCGGGTCTTCGCTTACGGCCACACCGCGCTGAGAACGCCCGATCTCGTCTGATCTCGGAAGCTAAGCAACGTCGGGCCTGGTTAGTACTTGGATGGGAGACCGCCTGGGAATACCAGGTGCTGTGAGCATTTTACCAGCGAAATCAATGTAAATTATCGTATTTTGGACATTGTTTGAAATAACGACCTTACTTCCTTAAAAAAGAATTATACAAAGTTAGTTTCTAGGCGTTTATTCATGAGAGCTCTCGCTGACTGCCGGGTCTTCGCTTACGGCCACACCGCGCTGAGAACGCCCGATCTCGTCTGATCTCGGAAGCTAAGCAACGTCGGGCCTGGTTAGTACTTGGATGGGAGACAGCCTGGGAATACCAGGTGCTGTGAGCATTTTACCAGCGAAATCAATGTACATTATCGTATTTTGGACATTGTTTGAAATAACGACCTTACTTCCTTAAAAAAGAATTATACAAAGTTAGTTTCTAGGCGTTTATTCATGAGAGCTCTCGCTGACTGCCGGGTCTTCGCTTACGGCCACACCGCGCTGAGAACGCCCGATCTCGTCTGATCTCGGAAGCTAAGCAACGTCGGGCCTGGTTAGTACTTGGATGGGAGACCGCCTGGGAATACCAGGTGCTGTGAGCATTTTACCAGCGAAATCAATGTAAATTATCGTATTTTGGACATTGTTTGAAATAACGACCTTACTTCCTTAAAAAAGAATTATACAAAGTTAGTTTCTAGGCGTTTATTCATGAGAGCTCTCGCTGACTGCCGGGTCTTCGCTTACGGCCACACCGCGCTGAGAACGCCCGATCTCGTCTGATCTCGGAAGCTAAGCAACGTCGGGCCTGGTTAGTACTTGGATGGGAGACCGCCTGGGAATACCAGGTGCTGTGAGCATTTTACCAGCGAAATCAATGTAAATTATCGTATTTTGGACATTGTTTGAAATAACGACCTTACTTCCTTAAAAAAGAATTATACAAAGTTAGTTTCTAGGCGTTTATTCATGAGAGCTCTCGCTGACTGCCGGGTCTTCGCTTACGGCCACACCGCGCTGAGAACGCCCGATCTCGTCTGATCTCGGAAGCTAAGCAACGTCGGGCCTGGTTAGTACTTGGATGGGAGACCGCCTGGGAATACCAGGTGCTGTGAGCATTTTACCAGCGAAATCAATGTAAATTATCGTATTTTGGACATTGTTTGAAATAACGACCTTACTTCCTTAAAAAAGAATTATACAAAGTTAGTTTCTAGGCGTTTATTCATGAGAGCTCTCGCTGACTGCCGGGTCTTCGCTTACGGCCACACCGCGCTGAGAACGCCCGATCTCGTCTGATCTCGGAAGCTAAGCAACGTCGGGCCTGGTTAGTACTTGGATGGGAGACCGCCTGGGAATACCAGGTGCTGTGAGCATTTTACCAGCGAAATCAATGTAAATTATCGTATTTTGGACATTGTTTGAAATAACGACCTTACTTCCTTAAAAAAGAATTATACAAAGTTAGTTTCTAGGCGTTTATTCATGAGAGCTCTCGCTGACTGCCGGGTCTTCGCTTACGGCCACACCGCGCTGAGAACGCCCGATCTCGTCTGATCTCGGAAGCTAAGCAACGTCGGGCCTGGTTAGTACTTGGATGGGAGACCGCCTGGGAATACCAGGTGCTGTGAGCATTTTACCAGCGAAATCAATGTAAATTATCGTATTTTGGACATTGTTTGAAATAACGACCTTACTTCCTTAAAAAAGAATTATACAAAGTTAGTTTCTAGGCGTTTATTCATGAGAGCTCTCGCTGACTGCCGGGTCTTCGCTTACGGCCACACCGCGCTGAGAACGCCCGATCTCGTCTGATCTCGGAAGCTAAGCAACGTCGGGCCTGGTTAGTACTTGGATGGGAGACCGCCTGGGAATACCAGGTGCTGTGAGCATTTTACCAGCGAAATCAATGTAAATTATCGTATTTTGGACATTGTTTGAAATAACGACCTTACTTCCTTAAAAAAGAATTATACAAAGTTAGTTTCTAGGCGTTTATTCATGAGAGCTCTCGCTGACTGCCGGGTCTTCGCTTACGGCCACACCGCGCTGAGAACGCCCGATCTCGTCTGATCTCGGAAGCTAAGCAACGTCGGGCCTGGTTAGTACTTGGATGGGAGACCGCCTGGGAATACCAGGTGCTGTGAGCATTTTACCAGCGAAATCAATGTACATTATCGTATTTTGGACATTGTTTGAAATAACGACCTTACTTCCTTAAAAAAGAATTATACAAAGTTAGTTTCTAGGCGTTTATTCATGAGAGCTCTCGCTGACTGCCGGGTCTTCGCTTACGGCCACACCGCGCTGAGAACGCCCGATCTCGTCTGATCTCGGAAGCTAAGCAACGTCGGGCCTGGTTAGTACTTGGATGGGAGACCGCCTGGGAATACCAGGTGCTGTGAGCATTTTACCAGCGAAATCAATGTAAATTATCGTATTTTGGACATTGTTTGAAATAACGACCTTACTTCCTTAAAAAAGAATTATACAAAGTTAGTTTCTAGGCGTTTATTCATGAGAGCTCTCGCTGACTGCCGGGTCTTCGCTTACGGCCACACCGCGCTGAGAACGCCCGATCTCGTCTGATCTCGGAAGCTAAGCAACGTCGGGCCTGGTTAGTACTTGGATGGGAGACCGCCTGGGAATACCAGGTGCTGTGAGCATTTTACCAGCGAAATCAATGTAAATTATCGTATTTTGGACATTGTTTGAAATAACGACCTTACTTCCTTAAAAAAGAATTATACAAAGTTAGTTTCTAGGCGTTTATTCATGAGAGCTCTCGCTGACTGCCGGGTCTTCGCTTACGGCCACACCGCGCTGAGAACGCCCGATCTCGTCTGATCTCGGAAGCTAAGCAACGTCGGGCCTGGTTAGTACTTGGATGGGAGACCGCCTGGGAATACCAGGTGCTGTGAGCATTTTACCAGCGAAATCAATGTACATTATCGTATTTTGGACATTGTTTGAAATAACGACCTTACTTCCTTAAAAAAGAATTATACAAAGTTAGTTTCTAGGCGTTTATTCATGAGAGCTCTCGCTGACTGCCGGGTCTTCGCTTACGGCCACACCGCGCTGAGAACGCCCGATCTCGTCTGATCTCGGAAGCTAAGCAACGTCGGGCCTGGTTAGTACTTGGATGGGAGACCGCCTGGGAATACCAGGTGCTGTGAGCATTTTACCAGCGAAATCAATGTACATTATCGTATTTTGGACATTGTTTGAAATAACGACCTTACTTCCTTAAAAAAGAATTATACAAAGTTAGTTTCTAGGCGTTTATTCATGAGAGCTCTCGCTGACTGCCGGGTCTTCGCTTACGGCCACACCGCGCTGAGAACGCCCGATCTCGTCTGATCTCGGAAGCTAAGCAACGTCGGGCCTGGTTAGTACTTGGATGGGAGACCGCCTGGGAATACCAGGTGCTGTGAGCATTTTACCAGCGAAATCAATGTAAATTATCGTATTTTGGACATTGTTTGAAATAACGACCTTACTTCCTTAAAAAAGAATTATACAAAGTTAGTTTCTAGGCGTTTATTCATGAGAGCTCTCGCTGACTGCCGGGTCTTCGCTTACGGCCACACCGCGCTGAGAACGCCCGATCTCGTCTGATCTCGGAAGCTAAGCAACGTCGGGCCTGGTTAGTACTTGGATGGGAGACAGCCTGGGAATACCAGGTGCTGTGAGCATTTTACCAGCGAAATCAATGTAAATTATCGTATTTTGGACATTGTTTGAAATAACGACCTTACTTCCTTAAAAAAGAATTATACAAAGTTAGTTTCTAGGCGTTTATTCATGAGAGCTCTCGCTGACTGCCGGGTCTTCGCTTACGGCCACACCGCGCTGAGAACGCCCGATCTCGTCTGATCTCGGAAGCTAAGCAACGTCGGGCCTGGTTAGTACTTGGATGGGAGACCGCCTGGGAATACCAGGTGCTGTGAGCATTTTACCAGCGAAATCAATGTACATTATCGTATTTTGGACATTGTTTGAAATAACGACCTTACTTCCTTAAAAAAGAATTATACAAAGTTAGTTTCTAGGCGTTTATTCATGAGAGCTCTCGCTGACTGCCGGGTCTTCGCTTACGGCCACACCGCGCTGAGAACGCCGGATCTCGTCTGATCTCGGAAGCTAAGCAACGTCGGGCCTGGTTAGTACTTGGATGGGAGACCGCCTGGGAATACCAGGTGCTGTGAGCATTTTACCAGCGAAATCAATGTAAATTATCGTATTTTGGACATTGTTTGAAATAACGACCTTACTTCCTTAAAAAAGAATTATACAAAGTTAGTTTCTAGGCGTTTATTCATGAGAGCTCTCGCTGACTGCCGGGTCTTCGCTTACGGCCACACCGCGCTGAGAACGCCCGATCTCGTCTGATCTCGGAAGCTAAGCAACGTCGGGCCTGGTTAGTACTTGGATGGGAGACAGCCTGGGAATACCAGGTGCTGTGAGCATTTTACCAGCGAAATCAATGTACATTATCGTATTTTGGACATTGTTTGAAATAACGACCTTACTTCCTTAAAAAAGAATTATACAAAGTTAGTTTCTAGGCGTTTATTCATGAGAGCTCTCGCTGACTGCCGGGTCTTCGCTTACGGCCACACCGCGCTGAGAACGCCCGATCTCGTCTGATCTCGGAAGCTAAGCAACGTCGGGCCTGGTTAGTACTTGGATGGGAGACCGCCTGGGAATACCAGGTGCTGTGAGCATTTTACCAGCGAAATCAATGTAAATTATCGTATTTTGGACATTGTTTGAAATAACGACCTTACTTCCTTAAAAAAGAATTATACAAAGTTAGTTTCTAGGCGTTTATTCATGAGAGCTCTCGCTGACTGCCGGGTCTTCGCTTACGGCCACACCGCGAGAACGCCAGATCTCGTGAGACCGGAAGTGATTGGAGACGCGCGAAGCTGCGAATTGTTTGGTCAGCTGCGTTTGTTTTTGCTGAAAAAGTTGGGAAATCGCAAAAGTTTCAAAAAATACATATTGCCTACGGTTGGCTCGCTCCCCCCCGACAGCTTTGCTGTTTGGGGGAACAAAAGCGAAGAAAATGGAGACGGATAAATCGAAGACGGCAGCAAGAAAAGATACGAACACGAAGGAAGGAAAGACGGAGACACCGGTGAGAATATTTGACAAAGCTCTTACCTTGAGTGTTGAAATAGAAGGAGAAGAGATGATATCCATGATGGAATTATTAAGAGCAACGAGAGATGTATGTGGGAACGTGATCGGGTGTCGTTTTAAAGCGGCGAAAAAGTATGAAATAACGATGAATAATGTGAAAGGGAAAGAAAGGCTGATGGACGGTTTTAAAATTAAAAACTGTAGAATCATGGCCAGGGAGATAGTCAACGATGAGCTGATGGTCTCCTTCCTAAATCTGCCCACATACATCGAAGACAAAGAAATCGTAAACAAGTTAACCGAATGGGGAGTAAGGGCGCTATCGCCGATTAAGAGAAGGATGTGGCCGGGAACGGATATCGCGGACGGCACAAGATTTCTGAGAGTAAAATTCAATGAGTCGGTAAAATCATTGCCGTACTCAACAAAGTTTGAGACCATGGAAGGGCTACAGTTCTTCCGAGTTATACACGACAGGCAGCTAAAGGTGTGCAGGCTATGTGTGCAGCCGGGGCACATACTGAGAGAATGTCCGGATTTTAAATGCTTTAAATGTGGAAGACAGGGACACTATGCACGAGAGTGCATAAACCTATGTGAAACTTGCTTTGGAAAAAAAAGCGAATGCGGATGCGCGGAAAGAGAGGAAGAAAATGAGGAAGACTCCTCTCAGATCGAGGGGGAGATGGAGGAGGAGGAGGAAGAAGGAGAGACTGCTGTCGTGGAGAGAGAAGTGGGAGAACGAAGGGTCCGAGAGTCTGTACGGGAGAGGAGTGGAGGGCGGCGAGAGACCGAGACGCGCGGAAAGACGGCGAGAGCGGCTCCCGCGGAGGGAAAAAAAGAAGAGAAAGAGGCAGTGGAAGGGGAAAAGGAGAAGGAAAACGAAGAGAAGAAGGAAATAACGGACGACGCAATGCCGGAGAGCCAGGACATGGACAGCCTGACAGACACGGACGAGGAGGCGAGAGTTTTAACGGCGCAGGTTCTGGCTGCGAGGAAAAGAGGACTGGACACGACTGGGAAATACGGGAAAGGACGAGACAAGGGGGGAAAGGTAAAGAAAAAAGCATTTCAATTATAGATGTTATTTCATAAACTGTCTTATAACAATGGTTAAAATAACATCACTAAATGTAAACGGTGTAAGGAATATGACAAAGTTTGAACAAACAAAAACTGTCTGTAACTCTGAGATAATGTGTTTACAAGAAACGAATTGGGATGACAGCAAAGTGGATGAAATGGGGAAAAGATGGGACGGAATGATTTTTGCAAACAATGGTAGCGAACGGTCGTGTGGGGTTGCTATCTTAATAAAAAATGGCTTTGTGCGAAACATCAAAAAAACATATAATGATACGAGCGGGCGGGTTATCGTAATTGACTTTGAATACCAAGATAAAGTGTACAAACTGATTAATATATATGCGCCAAATATAGAGGCAGAGAGAAGAGAATTTTTTAAACAATTAAAACCTCTATGTATAGGAAACTGTATTGTAATTGGGGATTTTAATGTGTGGTGTAGTAGGCTGGATGCTTCGCGATGTGCCAATTTTAAATGGGACACGTCACGTCGAGAATTATATAGCATTATGACAGATAATAGACTGATGGATGTGTGGAGATTAGAAAACCCAGCGAAAAAAGTTTTTTCGAGAAGGCAGGTGGTGATGGGTGAATTAAAACAAAGCAGGATTGATTTATGCCTGATAAAAGACAGTAGTGTAAATGATTTTAAAAACGCGCAATATGAATTTATAACGATTAGCGATCACGCTGTGCTGTCAGTAATGATAGGTGTAGGGCAAGAGAAACAAAAAGGCGGGACGTGGTGTCTAAATGTATGCCTATTAAAAGAGAGAGGGTATAGAGAAATAATTGAGAAGTGCATTAGAGAGGAACTTGAAAATGAAGTAAAAGGCATAGACATTGGCCTATGGTGGGAGGCCCTTAAAGCTAAAATTAAAAAAGTAAGTATAAGATATGCAAAGCATAGGAATTTTAAAGAAAAGATAAAGGAAAAGGAAATTAGAGAGAGAATGCTAAGAGAGATGGAGAGGTCAGAGGATGAAAATGACTATAACATAGAGGAGTATGTTAAATTAAGGGCGGAGCTGCAGACGCATGAGGAGAGAAGATGTATGGGGGCTATAATGAGGAGTAAGGCAAAGAATGTGATAGAAGGGGAGAAGTGTACTTCCTTCTTCCTTGGTATGGAAAAAAAGCGGCAAACGAAAAACAGAATTGAAGAACTAGAAGATGAAAAGGGTGAGAAAGTTAATGATCTTGTAGGTGTCCTAGAGATTGTTGAGGCCTTTTATAAAAACCTTTTTAAAAAAACTGGCAGTGACAAGGAGAGTAGGGAGAGAGTATTAGAGAAGGTAAGAATGAGAATATCTGAGGGAGAGAGTGAGGACTGTGACAAAACAATTGAATTGGATGAAATTAAAACGGCAATAATGAGCGCCCAAGCTCGTAAAAGCCCGGGATTAGATGGTTTGCCAAACGATTTTTACAAAGCGTTTGTTGATATCCTAGCGCCAATTTTACTGGACGTACTCAGATACATGGAGGATAAGGAGGTGGTCCCGGAGTCAATGGCAACGGGAGTCATAACTATAATTTATAAAAATCAAGGAAGCAGGCATAGGCTAGAAAATTACCGGCCTATAAGCCTGCTGAATAGCGACTACAAAATAGTGGCAAAAGTATTGGCGAACAGGTTAAAAGGGGTGCTGGGGAGCATAATCGCCCCAACACAAACATACAGTGTCCCAGGAAGAGACATAGCAGACATCAGCTGTTCAATAAGAGATGTGGTGAAATATATGAATACAAACAAAAACGAAGGTGGCATTGTGTTGGCAGTTGATCTGAACAAAGCCTTTGACAGGGTGGAACATGAATATTTAACAGAAACAATGAGAAAATATGGTTTTGGGAAAAGAATGGTGACTTGGATAGAGCTTTTATATAGAAATGCTAAAAGCTGTGTGAAATGTAACGGAGTTTTAACGGATACTTTCCCATTAGAAAGATCGGTGAGGCAAGGCTGTCCCCTATCTGCGTTACTATATTGTATCTCTGCAGAACCGCTGGCAGACCTGGTGAAAAGTGACGGAGGGATAAGAGGGGTAAGCATACCGAGTGGAGGCTGTAGCCTTGTTTATCAGTATGCGGATGACACTACCTTCACTGTGAAAGATGAAGATAGTGTCAAACGGATCATGGAACTGATGCATACTTATGGTAGAGCATCGGGGGCAAAAATAAATGTAAATAAATCCAAAATGATGTATGTAGGTAGAGTTGAAAGAAAGGGATGTGGAATAGATTTTAAAATTGCAAAAGATTTTATTAAGATCTTGGGCATAAATATAGGAAGCAACGAAAAGGAGGCTAGGGATTTGACGTGGACAGGGTGTGTGAATAAAATAAAGCAAACACTGAACTTTTGGAAACAAAGGGGCCTACATCTAAAAGGGAAAGTAATTGTATGTAACACATTGATGACATCAAAGCTTATATACGCATTAGGAGTACTTGACATGCCAGAATGGGTAACAAATGAAATAAACGGAATAATGTCAAACTTTTTATGGGATGGGAAAGGGGTGAAAATATCACACAAAACCCTAATGGCTGAACACAAAATGGGAGGATTAAGATTGATAGACCTGAAACTAAAAAAGAAGGCCATAAGAATAAAGACCATTCAAAAATACCTGTTTGGAACGGTTGACTATGGTTGGAAGGACTTTTTTAAAGATTTTCTAGACCAAAGTGGAGGTTGTAAGGACTATGGCTTACTCATGAGTTTTAAAAAAACACTAATGGAGAATATTCCCAATTTTTACAGGGAGGTGTTGGAAGCATGGGCGGGAATGATTAAAAAGGCAAAGTACGGATGTGAAGAGGTGGATACGGTTTTAAATCACCCGGTTTTTCTTAACCAGAAAGTGATGAATGATGGCAATGTACTGTACAATAAGGCTTTTATTGGTGCAGGTTTAGGACAGGTGAAAGAGTATATGTATGAAGTGAAACCGGGGTTTTTACCTGTACAGGCGATATTTGACACCGTACGTGAGTATAACGAAGAGATAAGATTTGGAACTGTGAAAAATGTTTTTATGAAAATAAAAGAGAGTATACCCAGAGAGTGGGTAAAATTAATAAATGACGGGATTGGGAAAAGAAAAGAAGACTCGGTAAAGTTTCCTGAGTTGACTGTCGAAGGGAATACAATGAGAATGGAACTAAAAACAATGAAAGTTAAACATATATACAAAGTAATGACAGAGAATGAAATTAAAGAGCCAACGTCTGAAAAATTTTGGGGAGGAATATTTCCAGACTTAAACCAAAAAGAAATGTGGGATAATTTGAATGTCAAATACAACGGAAGTGAATGTGAAAATAATGATTTTAAAATAAGACACAACAGAGTATATACAAATATAGTTTTACATCAAATTGATAAAAACAATAAAAGAGAATGTGATGTATGCAATGAACAACCAGAAACTCTGTTGCATATGATGTTGGAATGTGAGGACCTGAAAAGTTTTTACTCTGAATTGAGAAAATGTCTGGTGAAAAATTGGGTGAAATTATGTATCGGACGCTTTGAATGGAGGAAACTGATTTTGTTTGGTGTGTGGAAAAAAAGGAAAAAGAAAGGCAATATGAACCTGCTGAACTACGTACTGAGTCATGCAAGATACGCAATTATTTCAAGAAGAAATATGGCGCATTTTGAAGGGAAAAAAATCAGCGCATGGGTCTTGTTTGAATCAATGGTAAAAAGAAACATAAAATTGCTGTATGAATATGGACAAATTGATTTTACGGAATGGTTTGTTGAAGGCAGTAACTTTGTGACAGTGACAAATGAAGGGAAAATACAATTTAATTTCTAAAGTATTATGGATTATGATTTATTAAAATTTTGGTTTGTAAATAGTTTATTGGATAAACATCAGATATGAACTGTATATAATGGATATAATAGAAAAATGAAGTATGTATGATGTATATGACAAATGTGAAATTATTCTTTTTGTTTGTTTTGTCCTAAAAGTTTTTAAAATGTAAAATGTAAATATGGAAAATAAAATTTTTATAAAAAAAAAAAAAAGAACGCCCGATCTCGTCTGATCTCGGAAGCTAAGCAACGTCGGGCCTGGTTAGTACTTGGATGGGAGACAGCCTGGGAATACCAGGTGCTGTGAGCATTTTACCAGCGAAATCAATGTACATTATCGTATTTTGGACATTGTTTGAAATAACGACCTTACTTCCTTAAAAAAGAATTATACAAAGTTAGTTTCTAGGCGTTTATTCATGAGAGCTCTCGCTGACTGCCGGGTCTTCGCTTACGGCCACACCGCGCTGAGAACGCCCGATCTCGTCTGATCTCGGAAGCTAAGCAACGTCGGGCCTGGTTAGTACTTGGATGGGAGACCGCCTGGGAATACCAGGTGCTGTGAGCATTTTACCAGCGAAATCAATGTAAATTATCGTATTTTGGACATTGTTTGAAATAACGACCTTACTTCCTTAAAAAAGAATTATACAAAGTTAGTTTCTAGGCGTTTATTCATGAGAGCTCTCGCTGACTGCCGGGTCTTCGCTTACGGCCACACCGCGCTGAGAACGCCCGATCTCGTCTGATCTCGGAAGCTAAGCAACGTCGGGCCTGGTTAGTACTTGGATGGGAGACAGCCTGGGAATACCAGGTGCTGTGAGCATTTTACCAGCGAAATCAATGTAAATTATCGTATTTTGGACATTGTTTGAAATAACGACCTTACTTCCTTAAAAAAGAATTATACAAAGTTAGTTTCTAGGCGTTTATTCATGAGAGCTCTCGCTGACTGCCGGGTCTTCGCTTACGGCCACACCGCGCTGAGAACGCCCGATCTCGTCTGATCTCGGAAGCTAAGCAACGTCGGGCCTGGTTAGTACTTGGATGGGAGACCGCCTGGGAATACCAGGTGCTGTGAGCATTTTACCAGCGAAATCAATGTACATTATCGTATTTTGGACATTGTTTGAAATAACGACCTTACTTCCTTAAAAAAGAATTATACAAAGTTAGTTTCTAGGCGTTTATTCATGAGAGCTCTCGCTGACTGCCGGGTCTTCGCTTACGGCCACACCGCGCTGAGAACGCCGGATCTCGTCTGATCTCGGAAGCTAAGCAACGTCGGGCCTGGTTAGTACTTGGATGGGAGACCGCCTGGGAATACCAGGTGCTGTGAGCATTTTACCAGCGAAATCAATGTAAATTATCGTATTTTGGACATTGTTTGAAATAACGACCTTACTTCCTTAAAAAAGAATTATACAAAGTTAGTTTCTAGGCGTTTATTCATGAGAGCTCTCGCTGACTGCCGGGTCTTCGCTTACGGCCACACCGCGCTGAGAACGCCCGATCTCGTCTGATCTCGGAAGCTAAGCAACGTCGGGCCTGGTTAGTACTTGGATGGGAGACAGCCTGGGAATACCAGGTGCTGTGAGCATTTTACCAGCGAAATCAATGTACATTATCGTATTTTGGACATTGTTTGAAATAACGACCTTACTTCCTTAAAAAAGAATTATACAAAGTTAGTTTCTAGGCGTTTATTCATGAGAGCTCTCGCTGACTGCCGGGTCTTCGCTTACGGCCACACCGCGCTGAGAACGCCCGATCTCGTCTGATCTCGGAAGCTAAGCAACGTCGGGCCTGGTTAGTACTTGGATGGGAGACCGCCTGGGAATACCAGGTGCTGTGAGCATTTTACCAGCGAAATCAATGTAAATTATCGTATTTTGGACATTGTTTGAAATAACGACCTTACTTCCTTAAAAAAGAATTATACAAAGTTAGTTTCTAGGCGTTTATTCATGAGAGCTCTCGCTGACTGCCGGGTCTTCGCTTACGGCCACACCGCGCTGAGAACGCCCGATCTCGTCTGATCTCGGAAGCTAAGCAACGTCGGGCCTGGTTAGTACTTGGATGGGAGACCGCCTGGGAATACCAGGTGCTGTGAGCATTTTACCAGCGAAATCAATGTAAATTATCGTATTTTGGACATTGTTTGAAATAACGACCTTACTTCCTTAAAAAAGAATTATACAAAGTTAGTTTCTAGGCGTTTATTCATGAGAGCTCTCGCTGACTGCCGGGTCTTCGCTTACGGCCACACCGCGCTGAGAACGCCCGATCTCGTCTGATCTCGGAAGCTAAGCAACGTCGGGCCTGGTTAGTACTTGGATGGGAGACCGCCTGGGAATACCAGGTGCTGTGAGCATTTTACCAGCGAAATCAATGTAAATTATCGTATTTTGGACATTGTTTGAAATAACGACCTTACTTCCTTAAAAAAGAATTATACAAAGTTAGTTTCTAGGCGTTTATTCATGAGAGCTCTCGCTGACTGCCGGGTCTTCGCTTACGGCCACACCGCGCTGAGAACGCCCGATCTCGTCTGATCTCGGAAGCTAAGCAACGTCGGGCCTGGTTAGTACTTGGATGGGAGACCGCCTGGGAATACCAGGTGCTGTGAGCATTTTACCAGCGAAATCAATGTACATTATCGTATTTTGGACATTGTTTGAAATAACGACCTTACTTCCTTAAAAAAGAATTATACAAAGTTAGTTTCTAGGCGTTTATTCATGAGAGCTCTCGCTGACTGCCGGGTCTTCGCTTACGGCCACACCGCGCTGAGAACGCCCGATCTCGTCTGATCTCGGAAGCTAAGCAACGTCGGGCCTGGTTAGTACTTGGATGGGAGACCGCCTGGGAATACCAGGTGCTGTGAGCATTTTACCAGCGAAATCAATGTAAATTATCGTATTTTGGACATTGTTTGAAATAACGACCTTACTTCCTTAAAAAAGAATTATACAAAGTTAGTTTCTAGGCGTTTATTCATGAGAGCTCTCGCTGACTGCCGGGTCTTCGCTTACGGCCACACCGCGCTGAGAACGCCCGATCTCGTCTGATCTCGGAAGCTAAGCAACGTCGGGCCTGGTTAGTACTTGGATGGGAGACCGCCTGGGAATACCAGGTGCTGTGAGCATTTTACCAGCGAAATCAATGTAAATTATCGTATTTTGGACATTGTTTGAAATAACGACCTTACTTCCTTAAAAAAGAATTATACAAAGTTAGTTTCTAGGCGTTTATTCATGAGAGCTCTCGCTGACTGCCGGGTCTTCGCTTACGGCCACACCGCGCTGAGAACGCCCGATCTCGTCTGATCTCGGAAGCTAAGCAACGTCGGGCCTGGTTAGTACTTGGATGGGAGACCGCCTGGGAATACCAGGTGCTGTGAGCATTTTACCAGCGAAATCAATGTACATTATCGTATTTTGGACATTGTTTGAAATAACGACCTTACTTCCTTAAAAAAGAATTATACAAAGTTAGTTTCTAGGCGTTTATTCATGAGAGCTCTCGCTGACTGCCGGGTCTTCGCTTACGGCCACACCGCGCTGAGAACGCCCGATCTCGTCTGATCTCGGAAGCTAAGCAACGTCGGGCCTGGTTAGTACTTGGATGGGAGACCGCCTGGGAATACCAGGTGCTGTGAGCATTTTACCAGCGAAATCAATGTACATTATCGTATTTTGGACATTGTTTGAAATAACGACCTTACTTCCTTAAAAAAGAATTATACAAAGTTAGTTTCTAGGCGTTTATTCATGAGAGCTCTCGCTGACTGCCGGGTCTTCGCTTACGGCCACACCGCGCTGAGAACGCCCGATCTCGTCTGATCTCGGAAGCTAAGCAACGTCGGGCCTGGTTAGTACTTGGATGGGAGACCGCCTGGGAATACCAGGTGCTGTGAGCATTTTACCAGCGAAATCAATGTAAATTATCGTATTTTGGACATTGTTTGAAATAACGACCTTACTTCCTTAAAAAAGAATTATACAAAGTTAGTTTCTAGGCGTTTATTCATGAGAGCTCTCGCTGACTGCCGGGTCTTCGCTTACGGCCACACCGCGCTGAGAACGCCCGATCTCGTCTGATCTCGGAAGCTAAGCAACGTCGGGCCTGGTTAGTACTTGGATGGGAGACAGCCTGGGAATACCAGGTGCTGTGAGCATTTTACCAGCGAAATCAATGTAAATTATCGTATTTTGGACATTGTTTGAAATAACGACCTTACTTCCTTAAAAAAGAATTATACAAAGTTAGTTTCTAGGCGTTTATTCATGAGAGCTCTCGCTGACTGCCGGGTCTTCGCTTACGGCCACACCGCGCTGAGAACGCCCGATCTCGTCTGATCTCGGAAGCTAAGCAACGTCGGGCCTGGTTAGTACTTGGATGGGAGACCGCCTGGGAATACCAGGTGCTGTGAGCATTTTACCAGCGAAATCAATGTACATTATCGTATTTTGGACATTGTTTGAAATAACGACCTTACTTCCTTAAAAAAGAATTATACAAAGTTAGTTTCTAGGCGTTTATTCATGAGAGCTCTCGCTGACTGCCGGGTCTTCGCTTACGGCCACACCGCGCTGAGAACGCCGGATCTCGTCTGATCTCGGAAGCTAAGCAACGTCGGGCCTGGTTAGTACTTGGATGGGAGACCGCCTGGGAATACCAGGTGCTGTGAGCATTTTACCAGCGAAATCAATGTAAATTATCGTATTTTGGACATTGTTTGAAATAACGACCTTACTTCCTTAAAAAAGAATTATACAAAGTTAGTTTCTAGGCGTTTATTCATGAGAGCTCTCGCTGACTGCCGGGTCTTCGCTTACGGCCACACCGCGCTGAGAACGCCCGATCTCGTCTGATCTCGGAAGCTAAGCAACGTCGGGCCTGGTTAGTACTTGGATGGGAGACAGCCTGGGAATACCAGGTGCTGTGAGCATTTTACCAGCGAAATCAATGTACATTATCGTATTTTGGACATTGTTTGAAATAACGACCTTACTTCCTTAAAAAAGAATTATACAAAGTTAGTTTCTAGGCGTTTATTCATGAGAGCTCTCGCTGACTGCCGGGTCTTCGCTTACGGCCACACCGCGCTGAGAACGCCCGATCTCGTCTGATCTCGGAAGCTAAGCAACGTCGGGCCTGGTTAGTACTTGGATGGGAGACCGCCTGGGAATACCAGGTGCTGTGAGCATTTTACCAGCGAAATCAATGTAAATTATCGTATTTTGGACATTGTTTGAAATAACGACCTTACTTCCTTAAAAAAGAATTATACAAAGTTAGTTTCTAGGCGTTTATTCATGAGAGCTCTCGCTGACTGCCGGGTCTTCGCTTACGGCCACACCGCGCTGAGAACGCCCGATCTCGTCTGATCTCGGAAGCTAAGCAACGTCGGGCCTGGTTAGTACTTGGATGGGAGACCGCCTGGGAATACCAGGTGCTGTGAGCATTTTACCAGCGAAATCAATGTAAATTATCGTATTTTGGACATTGTTTGAAATAACGACCTTACTTCCTTAAAAAAGAATTATACAAAGTTAGTTTCTAGGCGTTTATTCATGAGAGCTCTCGCTGACTGCCGGGTCTTCGCTTACGGCCACACCGCGCTGAGAACGCCCGATCTCGTCTGATCTCGGAAGCTAAGCAACGTCGGGCCTGGTTAGTACTTGGATGGGAGACCGCCTGGGAATACCAGGTGCTGTGAGCATTTTACCAGCGAAATCAATGTAAATTATCGTATTTTGGACATTGTTTGAAATAACGACCTTACTTCCTTAAAAAAGAATTATACAAAGTTAGTTTCTAGGCGTTTATTCATGAGAGCTCTCGCTGACTGCCGGGTCTTCGCTTACGGCCACACCGCGCTGAGAACGCCCGATCTCGTCTGATCTCGGAAGCTAAGCAACGTCGGGCCTGGTTAGTACTTGGATGGGAGACCGCCTGGGAATACCAGGTGCTGTGAGCATTTTACCAGCGAAATCAATGTACATTATCGTATTTTGGACATTGTTTGAAATAACGACCTTACTTCCTTAAAAAAGAATTATACAAAGTTAGTTTCTAGGCGTTTATTCATGAGAGCTCTCGCTGACTGCCGGGTCTTCGCTTACGGCCACACCGCGCTGAGAACGCCCGATCTCGTCTGATCTCGGAAGCTAAGCAACGTCGGGCCTGGTTAGTACTTGGATGGGAGACCGCCTGGGAATACCAGGTGCTGTGAGCATTTTACCAGCGAAATCAATGTAAATTATCGTATTTTGGACATTGTTTGAAATAACGACCTTACTTCCTTAAAAAAGAATTATACAAAGTTAGTTTCTAGGCGTTTATTCATGAGAGCTCTCGCTGACTGCCGGGTCTTCGCTTACGGCCACACCGCGCTGAGAACGCCCGATCTCGTCTGATCTCGGAAGCTAAGCAACGTCGGGCCTGGTTAGTACTTGGATGGGAGACCGCCTGGGAATACCAGGTGCTGTGAGCATTTTACCAGCGAAATCAATGTAAATTATCGTATTTTGGACATTGTTTGAAATAACGACCTTACTTCCTTAAAAAAGAATTATACAAAGTTAGTTTCTAGGCGTTTATTCATGAGAGCTCTCGCTGACTGCCGGGTCTTCGCTTACGGCCACACCGCGCTGAGAACGCCCGATCTCGTCTGATCTCGGAAGCTAAGCAACGTCGGGCCTGGTTAGTACTTGGATGGGAGACCGCCTGGGAATACCAGGTGCTGTGAGCATTTTACCAGCGAAATCAATGTAAATTATCGTATTTTGGACATTGTTTGAAATAACGACCTTACTTCCTTAAAAAAGAATTATACAAAGTTAGTTTCTAGGCGTTTATTCATGAGAGCTCTCGCTGACTGCCGGGTCTTCGCTTACGGCCACACCGCGCTGAGAACGCCGGATCTCGTCTGATCTCGGAAGCTAAGCAACGTCGGGCCTGGTTAGTACTTGGATGGGAGACCGCCTGGGAATACCAGGTGCTGTGAGCATTTTACCAGCGAAATCAATGTAAATTATCGTATTTTGGACATTGTTTGAAATAACGACCTTACTTCCTTAAAAAAGAATTATACAAAGTTAGTTTCTAGGCGTTTATTCATGAGAGCTCTCGCTGACTGCCGGGTCTTCGCTTACGGCCACACCGCGCTGAGAACGCCCGATCTCGTCTGATCTCGGAAGCTAAGCAACGTCGGGCCTGGTTAGTACTTGGATGGGAGACAGCCTGGGAATACCAGGTGCTGTGAGCATTTTACCAGCGAAATCAATGTACATTATCGTATTTTGGACATTGTTTGAAATAACGACCTTACTTCCTTAAAAAAGAATTATACAAAGTTAGTTTCTAGGCGTTTATTCATGAGAGCTCTCGCTGACTGCCGGGTCTTCGCTTACGGCCACACCGCGCTGAGAACGCCCGATCTCGTCTGATCTCGGAAGCTAAGCAACGTCGGGCCTGGTTAGTACTTGGATGGGAGACCGCCTGGGAATACCAGGTGCTGTGAGCATTTTACCAGCGAAATCAATGTAAATTATCGTATTTTGGACATTGTTTGAAATAACGACCTTACTTCCTTAAAAAAGAATTATACAAAGTTAGTTTCTAGGCGTTTATTCATGAGAGCTCTCGCTGACTGCCGGGTCTTCGCTTACGGCCACACCGCGCTGAGAACGCCCGATCTCGTCTGATCTCGGAAGCTAAGCAACGTCGGGCCTGGTTAGTACTTGGATGGGAGACCGCCTGGGAATACCAGGTGCTGTGAGCATTTTACCAGCGAAATCAATGTAAATTATCGTATTTTGGACATTGTTTGAAATAACGACCTTACTTCCTTAAAAAAGAATTATACAAAGTTAGTTTCTAGGCGTTTATTCATGAGAGCTCTCGCTGACTGCCGGGTCTTCGCTTACGGCCACACCGCGCTGAGAACGCCCGATCTCGTCTGATCTCGGAAGCTAAGCAACGTCGGGCCTGGTTAGTACTTGGATGGGAGACCGCCTGGGAATACCAGGTGCTGTGAGCATTTTACCAGCGAAATCAATGTAAATTATCGTATTTTGGACATTGTTTGAAATAACGACCTTACTTCCTTAAAAAAGAATTATACAAAGTTAGTTTCTAGGCGTTTATTCATGAGAGCTCTCGCTGACTGCCGGGTCTTCGCTTACGGCCACACCGCGCTGAGAACGCCCGATCTCGTCTGATCTCGGAAGCTAAGCAACGTCGGGCCTGGTTAGTACTTGGATGGGAGACCGCCTGGGAATACCAGGTGCTGTGAGCATTTTACCAGCGAAATCAATGTACATTATCGTATTTTGGACATTGTTTGAAATAACGACCTTACTTCCTTAAAAAAGAATTATACAAAGTTAGTTTCTAGGCGTTTATTCATGAGAGCTCTCGCTGACTGCCGGGTCTTCGCTTACGGCCACACCGCGCTGAGAACGCCCGATCTCGTCTGATCTCGGAAGCTAAGCAACGTCGGGCCTGGTTAGTACTTGGATGGGAGACCGCCTGGGAATACCAGGTGCTGTGAGCATTTTACCAGCGAAATCAATGTAAATTATCGTATTTTGGACATTGTTTGAAATAACGACCTTACTTCCTTAAAAAAGAATTATACAAAGTTAGTTTCTAGGCGTTTATTCATGAGAGCTCTCGCTGACTGCCGGGTCTTCGCTTACGGCCACACCGCGCTGAGAACGCCCGATCTCGTCTGATCTCGGAAGCTAAGCAACGTCGGGCCTGGTTAGTACTTGGATGGGAGACCGCCTGGGAATACCAGGTGCTGTGAGCATTTTACCAGCGAAATCAATGTAAATTATCGTATTTTGGACATTGTTTGAAATAACGACCTTACTTCCTTAAAAAAGAATTATACAAAGTTAGTTTCTAGGCGTTTATTCATGAGAGCTCTCGCTGACTGCCAGGTCTTCGCTTACGGCCACACCGCGCTGAGAACGCCCGATCTCGTCTGATCTCGGAAGCTAAGCAACGTCGGGCCTGGTTAGTACTTGGATGGGAGACCGCCTGGGAATACCAGGTGCTGTGAGCATTTTACCAGCGAAATCAATGTAAATTATCGTATTTTGGACATTGTTTGAAATAACGACCTTACTTCCTTAAAAAAGAATTATACAAAGTTAGTTTCTAGGCGTTTATTCATGAGAGCTCTCGCTGACTGCCGGGTCTTCGCTTACGGCCACACCGCGCTGAGAACGCCGGATCTCGTCTGATCTCGGAAGCTAAGCAACGTCGGGCCTGGTTAGTACTTGGATGGGAGACCGCCTGGGAATACCAGGTGCTGTGAGCATTTTACCAGCGAAATCAATGTAAATTATCGTATTTTGGACATTGTTTGAAATAACGACCTTACTTCCTTAAAAAAGAATTATACAAAGTTAGTTTCTAGGCGTTTATTCATGAGAGCTCTCGCTGACTGCCGGGTCTTCGCTTACGGCCACACCGCGCTGAGAACGCCCGATCTCGTCTGATCTCGGAAGCTAAGCAACGTCGGGCCTGGTTAGTACTTGGATGGGAGACAGCCTGGGAATACCAGGTGCTGTGAGCATTTTACCAGCGAAATCAATGTACATTATCGTATTTTGGACATTGTTTGAAATAACGACCTTACTTCCTTAAAAAAGAATTATACAAAGTTAGTTTCTAGGCGTTTATTCATGAGAGCTCTCGCTGACTGCCGGGTCTTCGCTTACGGCCACACCGCGCTGAGAACGCCCGATCTCGTCTGATCTCGGAAGCTAAGCAACGTCGGGCCTGGTTAGTACTTGGATGGGAGACCGCCTGGGAATACCAGGTGCTGTGAGCATTTTACCAGCGAAATCAATGTAAATTATCGTATTTTGGACATTGTTTGAAATAACGACCTTACTTCCTTAAAAAAGAATTATACAAAGTTAGTTTCTAGGCGTTTATTCATGAGAGCTCTCGCTGACTGCCGGGTCTTCGCTTACGGCCACACCGCGCTGAGAACGCCCGATCTCGTCTGATCTCGGAAGCTAAGCAACGTCGGGCCTGGTTAGTACTTGGATGGGAGACCGCCTGGGAATACCAGGTGCTGTGAGCATTTTACCAGCGAAATCAATGTAAATTATCGTATTTTGGACATTGTTTGAAATAACGACCTTACTTCCTTAAAAAAGAATTATACAAAGTTAGTTTCTAGGCGTTTATTCATGAGAGCTCTCGCTGACTGCCGGGTCTTCGCTTACGGCCACACCGCGCTGAGAACGCCCGATCTCGTCTGATCTCGGAAGCTAAGCAACGTCGGGCCTGGTTAGTACTTGGATGGGAGACCGCCTGGGAATACCAGGTGCTGTGAGCATTTTACCAGCGAAATCAATGTAAATTATCGTATTTTGGACATTGTTTGAAATAACGACCTTACTTCCTTAAAAAAGAATTATACAAAGTTAGTTTCTAGGCGTTTATTCATGAGAGCTCTCGCTGACTGCCGGGTCTTCGCTTACGGCCACACCGCGCTGAGAACGCCCGATCTCGTCTGATCTCGGAAGCTAAGCAACGTCGGGCCTGGTTAGTACTTGGATGGGAGACCGCCTGGGAATACCAGGTGCTGTGAGCATTTTACCAGCGAAATCAATGTACATTATCGTATTTTGGACATTGTTTGAAATAACGACCTTACTTCCTTAAAAAAGAATTATACAAAGTTAGTTTCTAGGCGTTTATTCATGAGAGCTCTCGCTGACTGCCGGGTCTTCGCTTACGGCCACACCGCGCTGAGAACGCCCGATCTCGTCTGATCTCGGAAGCTAAGCAACGTCGGGCCTGGTTAGTACTTGGATGGGAGACCGCCTGGGAATACCAGGTGCTGTGAGCATTTTACCAGCGAAATCAATGTAAATTATCGTATTTTGGACATTGTTTGAAATAACGACCTTACTTCCTTAAAAAAGAATTATACAAAGTTAGTTTCTAGGCGTTTATTCATGAGAGCTCTCGCTGACTGCCGGGTCTTCGCTTACGGCCACACCGCGCTGAGAACGCCCGATCTCGTCTGATCTCGGAAGCTAAGCAACGTCGGGCCTGGTTAGTACTTGGATGGGAGACCGCCTGGGAATACCAGGTGCTGTGAGCATTTTACCAGCGAAATCAATGTAAATTATCGTATTTTGGACATTGTTTGAAATAACGACCTTACTTCCTTAAAAAAGAATTATACAAAGTTAGTTTCTAGGCGTTTATTCATGAGAGCTCTCGCTGACTGCCGGGTCTTCGCTTACGGCCACACCGCGCTGAGAACGCCCGATCTCGTCTGATCTCGGAAGCTAAGCAACGTCGGGCCTGGTTAGTACTTGGATGGGAGACCGCCTGGGAATACCAGGTGCTGTGAGCATTTTACCAGCGAAATCAATGTAAATTATCGTATTTTGGACATTGTTTGAAATAACGACCTTACTTCCTTAAAAAAGAATTATACAAAGTTAGTTTCTAGGCGTTTATTCATGAGAGCTCTCGCTGACTGCCGGGTCTTCGCTTACGGCCACACCGCGCTGAGAACGCCCGATCTCGTCTGATCTCGGAAGCTAAGCAACGTCGGGCCTGGTTAGTACTTGGATGGGAGACCGCCTGGGAATACCAGGTGCTGTGAGCATTTTACCAGCGAAATCAATGTACATTATCGTATTTTGGACATTGTTTGAAATAACGACCTTACTTCCTTAAAAAAGAATTATACAAAGTTAGTTTCTAGGCGTTTATTCATGAGAGCTCTCGCTGACTGCCGGGTCTTCGCTTACGGCCACACCGCGCTGAGAACGCCCGATCTCGTCTGATCTCGGAAGCTAAGCAACGTCGGGCCTGGTTAGTACTTGGATGGGAGACCGCCTGGGAATACCAGGTGCTGTGAGCATTTTACCAGCGAAATCAATGTACATTATCGTATTTTGGACATTGTTTGAAATAACGACCTTACTTCCTTAAAAAAGAATTATACAAAGTTAGTTTCTAGGCGTTTATTCATGAGAGCTCTCGCTGACTGCCGGGTCTTCGCTTACGGCCACACCGCGCTGAGAACGCCCGATCTCGTCTGATCTCGGAAGCTAAGCAACGTCGGGCCTGGTTAGTACTTGGATGGGAGACCGCCTGGGAATACCAGGTGCTGTGAGCATTTTACCAGCGAAATCAATGTAAATTATCGTATTTTGGACATTGTTTGAAATAACGACCTTACTTCCTTAAAAAAGAATTATACAAAGTTAGTTTCTAGGCGTTTATTCATGAGAGCTCTCGCTGACTGCCGGGTCTTCGCTTACGGCCACACCGCGCTGAGAACGCCCGATCTCGTCTGATCTCGGAAGCTAAGCAACGTCGGGCCTGGTTAGTACTTGGATGGGAGACCGCCTGGGAATACCAGGTGCTGTGAGCATTTTACCAGCGAAATCAATGTAAATTATCGTATTTTGGACATTGTTTGAAATAACGACCTTACTTCCTTAAAAAAGAATTATACAAAGTTAGTTTCTAGGCGTTTATTCATGAGAGCTCTCGCTGACTGCCGGGTCTTCGCTTACGGCCACACCGCGCTGAGAACGCCCGATCTCGTCTGATCTCGGAAGCTAAGCAACGTCGGGCCTGGTTAGTACTTGGATGGGAGACAGCCTGGGAATACCAGGTGCTGTGAGCATTTTACCAGCGAAATCAATGTAAATTATCGTATTTTGGACATTGTTTGAAATAACGACCTTACTTCCTTAAAAAAGAATTATACAAAGTTAGTTTCTAGGCGTTTATTCATGAGAGCTCTCGCTGACTGCCGGGTCTTCGCTTACGGCCACACCGCGCTGAGAACGCCCGATCTCGTCTGATCTCGGAAGCTAAGCAACGTCGGGCCTGGTTAGTACTTGGATGGGAGACCGCCTGGGAATACCAGGTGCTGTGAGCATTTTACCAGCGAAATCAATGTACATTATCGTATTTTGGACATTGTTTGAAATAACGACCTTACTTCCTTAAAAAAGAATTATACAAAGTTAGTTTCTAGGCGTTTATTCATGAGAGCTCTCGCTGACTGCCGGGTCTTCGCTTACGGCCACACCGCGCTGAGAACGCCGGATCTCGTCTGATCTCGGAAGCTAAGCAACGTCGGGCCTGGTTAGTACTTGGATGGGAGACCGCCTGGGAATACCAGGTGCTGTGAGCATTTTACCAGCGAAATCAATGTAAATTATCGTATTTTGGACATTGTTTGAAATAACGACCTTACTTCCTTAAAAAAGAATTATACAAAGTTAGTTTCTAGGCGTTTATTCATGAGAGCTCTCGCTGACTGCCGGGTCTTCGCTTACGGCCACACCGCGCTGAGAACGCCCGATCTCGTCTGATCTCGGAAGCTAAGCAACGTCGGGCCTGGTTAGTACTTGGATGGGAGACAGCCTGGGAATACCAGGTGCTGTGAGCATTTTACCAGCGAAATCAATGTACATTATCGTATTTTGGACATTGTTTGAAATAACGACCTTACTTCCTTAAAAAAGAATTACACAAAGTTAGTTTCTAGGCGTTTATTCATGAGAGCTCTCGCTGACTGCCGGGTCTTCGCTTACGGCCACACCGCGCTGAGAACGCCCGATCTCGTCTGATCTCGGAAGCTAAGCAACGTCGGGCCTGGTTAGTACTTGGATGGGAGACCGCCTGGGAATACCAGGTGCTGTGAGCATTTTACCAGCGAAATCAATGTAAATTATCGTATTTTGGACATTGTTTGAAATAACGACCTTACTTCCTTAAAAAAGAATTATACAAAGTTAGTTTCTAGGCGTTTATTCATGAGAGCTCTCGCTGACTGCCGGGTCTTCGCTTACGGCCACACCGCGCTGAGAACGCCCGATCTCGTCTGATCTCGGAAGCTAAGCAACGTCGGGCCTGGTTAGTACTTGGATGGGAGACCGCCTGGGAATACCAGGTGCTGTGAGCATTTTACCAGCGAAATCAATGTAAATTATCGTATTTTGGACATTGTTTGAAATAACGACCTTACTTCCTTAAAAAAGAATTATACAAAGTTAGTTTCTAGGCGTTTATTCATGAGAGCTCTCGCTGACTGCCGGGTCTTCGCTTACGGCCACACCGCGCTGAGAACGCCCGATCTCGTCTGATCTCGGAAGCTAAGCAACGTCGGGCCTGGTTAGTACTTGGATGGGAGACCGCCTGGGAATACCAGGTGCTGTGAGCATTTTACCAGCGAAATCAATGTAAATTATCGTATTTTGGACATTGTTTGAAATAACGACCTTACTTCCTTAAAAAAGAATTATACAAAGTTAGTTTCTAGGCGTTTATTCATGAGAGCTCTCGCTGACTGCCGGGTCTTCGCTTACGGCCACACCGCGCTGAGAACGCCCGATCTCGTCTGATCTCGGAAGCTAAGCAACGTCGGGCCTGGTTAGTACTTGGATGGGAGACCGCCTGGGAATACCAGGTGCTGTGAGCATTTTACCAGCGAAATCAATGTACATTATCGTATTTTGGACATTGTTTGAAATAACGACCTTACTTCCTTAAAAAAGAATTATACAAAGTTAGTTTCTAGGCGTTTATTCATGAGAGCTCTCGCTGACTGCCGGGTCTTCGCTTACGGCCACACCGCGCTGAGAACGCCCGATCTCGTCTGATCTCGGAAGCTAAGCAACGTCGGGCCTGGTTAGTACTTGGATGGGAGACCGCCTGGGAATACCAGGTGCTGTGAGCATTTTACCAGCGAAATCAATGTACATTATCGTATTTTGGACATTGTTTGAAATAACGACCTTACTTCCTTAAAAAAGAATTATACAAAGTTAGTTTCTAGGCGTTTATTCATGAGAGCTCTCGCTGACTGCCGGGTCTTCGCTTACGGCCACACCGCGCTGAGAACGCCCGATCTCGTCTGATCTCGGAAGCTAAGCAACGTCGGGCCTGGTTAGTACTTGGATGGGAGACCGCCTGGGAATACCAGGTGCTGTGAGCATTTTACCAGCGAAATCAATGTACATTATCGTATTTTGGACATTGTTTGAAATAACGACCTTACTTCCTTAAAAAAGAATTATACAAAGTTAGTTTCTAGGCGTTTATTCATGAGAGCTCTCGCTGACTGCCGGGTCTTCGCTT
This sequence comes from Conger conger, assembly GCF_963514075.1. Taxonomy (NCBI): domain Eukaryota; kingdom Metazoa; phylum Chordata; class Actinopteri; order Anguilliformes; family Congridae; genus Conger; species Conger conger. The sequence goes on from NW_026890533.1 coordinate 108,864, forward strand.
ACGGCCACACCGCGCTGAGAACGCCCGATCTCGTCTGATCTCGGAAGCTAAGCAACGTCGGGCCTGGTTAGTACTTGGATGGGAGACCGCCTGGGAATACCAGGTGCTGTGAGCATTTTACCAGCGAAATCAATGTACATTATCGTATTTTGGACATTGTTTGAAATAACGACCTTACTTCCTTAAAAAAGAATTATACAAAGTTAGTTTCTAGGCGTTTATTCATGAGAGCTCTCGCTGACTGCCGGGTCTTCGCTTACGGCCACACCGCGCTGAGAACGCCCGATCTCGTCTGATCTCGGAAGCTAAGCAACGTCGGGCCTGGTTAGTACTTGGATGGGAGACCGCCTGGGAATACCAGGTGCTGTGAGCATTTTACCAGCGAAATCAATGTACATTATCGTATTTTGGACATTGTTTGAAATAACGACCTTACTTCCTTAAAAAAGAATTATACAAAGTTAGTTTCTAGGCGTTTATTCATGAGAGCTCTCGCTGACTGCCGGGTCTTCGCTTACGGCCACACCGCGAGAACGCCAGATCTCGTGAGACCGGAAGTGATTGGAGACGCGCGAAGCTGCGAATTGTTTGGTCAGCTGCGTTTGCTTTTGCGGAAAAGTTTGGAAATCGTAAAAGTTTCAACAAATACATAGTGCGTACGGTTGGCTCGCTCTCCCCCGACAGCTCTGCTGTTTGGGGGAAGAAAAACGAGGAGAATGGAGACCGGGAAATCAAAGACGGCAGGAAGGAAGGAGACGAACACGGAGGAAGGAAAGACGGAGGCGCCGGTAAGAAACTTCGACAAAGCTCTTACCTTGAGTGTGGAGATTGAAGGAGATGAAATTATTTCGATGATGGAATTACTGAGAGCGACGAAGGATGTGTGTGGAAACGTGATCGGTTGCCGGTTTAAAGCGGCCAAGAAATATGAGATTACGATGAATAACGTAAAAGGTAAAGAAAGGCTAATGGACGGTTTTAAAATTAAAAACTGCAGAATCATGGCTAGAGAAGTGGTCAATGACGAGCTAATGGTCTCCTTTCTAAACCTACCGACATATATCGAAGACAAAGACATTTTAAATAAACTTACCGAATGGGGAGTAAAGGCGTTATCGCCGATTAAGAGAAGGATGTGGCCGGGAACGGATATCGCGGACGGTACAAGATTCCTTAGAGTAAAATTTAATGAGACGGTAAAGTCACTGCCGTACTCGACAAAGTTTGAAACTATGGAAGGGATACAGTTCTTCCGAGTGATACATGACAGGCAGCTAAAGGTGTGCAGGCTATGTGTGCAGCCTGGCCACATACTGAGAGAGTGTCCGGACTTTCGATGCTTCAAATGTGGGAAGCAGGGGCACTATGCACGAGAGTGCCTGGACGTGTGTGAAATATGCTTCCGGAAAAAGAATGAATGCAGGTGCGCGGACAGAGAGGAGGAAAAAGAGGAAGACTCCTCTCAGATGGAAGGGGAGATGGAGGAGGAGGAGGAGGAAGGTGAGGCTGCCGTAGTGGAGAGGGAGAGCCATGATGGAGTGAGAGAACGCGGGGTCCGAGAGGCTGTGCGTCAGAGGAGTGGAGGGCTGCAAGAGACCGCTGTGCGTCAGAGGAGTGGAGGGCTGCAAGAGACCGAGGCGCGTGCAAAGACGGCGAGAGCGGCTCCTGCTATGGAGAGGAAAGAGGCGAAAGAGACGGTGGATGGACAAAAGGAGAAAGAAAGTGGCGAGAAGGGAAAAGCAACAGGCGACGAAATGCCGGAGAGCCAGGACATGGACAGCCTGACGGACACGGATGAAGAAACGAGAGTTCTGACGGCGCAGATTTTGGCTGCGAGGAAAAGGGGACTGGATATGACTGGGAAACACGGGAAAGGACGAGACAAGAGTGGAAAGGTAAAGAAGAAAACTTTCTGATTATAGAAAATTATTTTATGAACTGTCTTGCTACAATGATCAAAATAACATCTTTTAATGTAAACGGAATAAGGAACATGACGAAATTTGAGCAAACAATAACTGTCTGTAGTTCTGAAATCATATGTTTACAAGAAACTAATTGGGATGATAGCAAGATGGATGAAATGGGAAAAAGATGGGACGGAATGATTTTTGCGAGCAATGGTAGCGAACGGTCGTGTGGGGTTGCTATCCTAATAAAAAAGGGCTATACGCGAAACATTCAAAAAACATATAATGATACGAGCGGGCGGGTTATCATAATTGATTTCGAATACCTCGGGAAAATGTACAAACTAGTTAATATATATGCACCAAATGTAGAGTCCGATAGGAGGGATTTTTTCAAACAACTGAAACCTCTATGTATTGGAAACTGCATCGTAATCGGGGATTTTAATGTATGGTGTAGTCGGCTGGACGCTTCGCGATGTGCCAATTTTAAATGGGACACGTCACGAAGAGAATTGTATAGTATGATGACGGATAATAGACTTATGGATGTGTGGAGAATAGAGAACCCAGCGAAAAAAGTTTTTTCGAGAAGGCAGGTGGTGATGGGTGAATTAAAGCAAAGTAGGATTGACCTATGCCTGATAAAAGACAGTATTGTAAATGATTTTAAAAATATGGAATATAAATTTACAACAATTAGTGATCATGCTGTACTGTCATTAATAATGTGTGCAGGGCAAGAGAAACAAAGAGGAGGGACGTGGTGTCTAAATGTGTGCCTGTTAAAAGAGAGAGGTTATAGAGAAATAATTGAGAAGTGCATTAGGGAGGAATATGAAAGTGAAGTAAAAGGCATAGATATTGGCCTATGGTGGGAGGCCCTTAAGGCTAAAATTAAAAAAGTAAGTATAAGATATGCAAAGCATAGGAATTTTAAAGAAAAGATAAAGGAAAAGGAAATTAGAGAGAGAATGCTAAGAGAGATGGAGAGGTCAGAGGAGGAAAATGACTATAACATAGAGGAGTATGTTAAATTAAGGGCGGAGCTGCAGACGCATGAGGAGAGAAGATGTATGGGGGCTATAATGAGGAGTAAGGCAAAGAATGTGATAGAAGGGGAGAAGTGTACTTCCTTCTTCCTTGGTATGGAAAAAAAGCGGCAAACGAAAAACAGAATTGAAGAACTAGAAGATGAAACGGGTGAGAAAGTTAATGATCTTGTAGGTGTCCTAGAGATTGTTGAGGCCTTTTATAAAAACCTTTTTAAAAAAACTGGCAGCGACAAGGAGAGTAGGGAGAGAGTATTAGAGAAGGTAAGAATGAGAATATCTGAGGGAGAGAGTGAGGACTGTGACAAAACAATTGAATTGGATGAAATTAAAACGGCAATAATGAGCGCCCAAGCCCGTAAAAGCCCGGGATTAGATGGTTTGCCGAACGATTTTTACAAAACGTTTGTTGATATCCTAGCGCCAATTTTACTGGAAGTATTCAGATACATGGAGGATAAGAATGTGGTCCCGGAGTCAATGGCAACGGGAGTCATAACTATAATTTATAAAAATCAAGGAAGCAGGCATAGGCTAGAAAATTACCGGCCTATAAGCCTGCTGAGTAGTGACTACAAAATAGTGGCAAAGGTATTGGCGAACAGGTTAAAAGGGGTGCTGGGGAGCATAATTGCCCCAACGCAAACATACAGTGTCCCAGGAAGAGACATAGCAGACATCAGCTGCTCAATAAGGGATGTGGTGAAATATATGAACACAAACAACAATGAAGGTGGCATTGTGTTGGCAGTTGATCTGAACAAAGCCTTTGACAGGGTGGAACATGAATATTTGACAGAAACAATGAGAAAATATGGTTTTGGAAAAAGAATGGTGACTTGGATAGAGCTTTTATATAGAAATGCTAAAAGCTGTGTGAAATGTAATGGAGTTTTAACGGATACTTTCCCATTAGAAAGATCGGTGAGGCAAGGCTGTCCCCTATCTGCATTACTATATTGTATCTCTGCAGAACCGCTGGCAGACCTGGTTAAAAGTGACGGAGGGATAAGAGGGGTAAGCATACCGGGTGGAGGCTGTAGCCTTGTTTATCAGTATGCGGATGACACTACCTTCACTGTGAAAGATGAAGATAGTGTCAAACGGATCATGGAACTAATACATACTTATGGTAGAGCATCGGGGGCAAAAATAAATGTAAATAAATCCAAAATGATGTATGTAGGTAGAGTTGAAAGAAAGGGATGTGGAATAGATTTTAAAATTGCAAAAGATTTTATTAAGATCTTGGGCATAAATATAGGAAGCAACGAAAAGGAGGCTAGGGATTTGACGTGGACAGGGTGTGTGAATAAAATAAAGCAAACACTGAACTTTTGGAAACAAAGGGGCCTACACCTAAAAGGGAAAGTAATTGTGTGTAACACTTTGATGACATCAAAGCTGATATACGCATTAGGAGTACTTGACATGCGAGAATGGGTAACAAATGAAATAAACGGAATAATATCAAACTTTTTATGGGATGGGAAAGGGGTGAAAATATCACACAAAACCCTAATGGCTGAACACAAAATGGGAGGATTAAGATTGATAGACCTGAAGCTAAAGAAGAAGGCCATAAGAATAAAGACCATTCAAAAATACCTGTTTGGAACGGTTGACTACGGTTGGAAGGACTTTTTTAAAGATTTTCTAGACCAAAGTGGAGGTTGTAAGGACTATGGCTTACTTATGAGTTTAAAAAAAACACTAATGGAGAATATTCCCAATTTTTACAAGGAGGTGTTTGAAGCATGGGCGGGAATAATTAAAAAGGCAAAGTACGGATGTGAAGAGGTGGATACGGTTTTAAATCACCCGGTTTTTCTTAATCAGAAAGTGATGAATGATGGCAATGTACTGTACAATAAGGCGTTTATTGGTGCAGGTTTAGGACAGGTGAAAGAGTACATGTATGAAGTGAAACCGGGGTTTTTACCTGTACAGGCGATATTTGACACCGTACGTGAGTATAACGAAGAGATAAGATTTGGAACTGTGAAAAATGTTTTTATGAAAATAAAAGGGAGTATACCCAGAGAGTGGGTAAAATTAATAAATGACGGGATTGGAAAAAGAAAAGAAGACTCGGTAAAGTTTCCTGACGTGACTGTCGAAGGGAATACAATGAGAATGGAACTAAAAACAATGAAAGTGAAACATATATACAAAGTAATGACAGAGAATGAAGTTAAAGAGCCAACGTCAGAAAAATTTTGGGGAGGAATATTTCCAGACTTAAACCAAAAAGAAATGTGGGATAATTTGAATGTCAAATACAACGGAAGTGAATGTGAAAATAATGATTTTAAAATAAGACACAACAGAGTATATACAAATATAGTTTTACATCAAATTGATAAAAACAATAAAAGGGAATGTGATGTATGCAATGAACAACCAGAAACTCTGTTGCATATGATGTTGGAATGTGAGGACCTGAAAAGTTTTTACTCTGAATTGAGAAAATGTCTGGTGAAAAATTGGGTGAAATTATGTATCGGACGCTTTGAATGGAGGAAACTGATTTTGTTTGGTGTGTGGAAAAAAAGGAAAAAGAAAGGCAATATGAACCTGCTGAACTACGTACTGAGTCATGCAAGATACGCAATTATTTCAAGAAGAAATATGGCGCATTTTGAAGGGAAAAAAATCAGCGCATGGGTCTTGTTTGAATCAATGGTAAAAAGAAACATAAAATTGTTGTATGAATATGGACAAATTGATTTTGCGGAATGGTTTGTTGAAGGCAGTAACTTTGTGACAGTGACAAATGAAGGGAAAATACAATTTAATTTCTAAAGTATTATGGATTATGATTTATTAAAAGTTTGGTTTGTAAATAGTTTATTGGATAAACATCAGATATGAACTGTATATAATGGATATAATAGAAAAATGAAGCATGTATGATGTATATGACAAATGTGAAATTATTCTTTTTGTTTGTTTTGTCCTAAAAGTTTTTAAAATGTAAAATGTAAATATGGAAAATAAAATTTTTATAAAAAAAAAAAAGAACGCCCGATCTCGTCTGATCTCGGAAGCTAAGCAACGTCGGGCCTGGTTAGTACTTGGATGGGAGACCGCCTGGGAATACCAGGTGCTGTGAGCATTTTACCAGCGAAATCAATGTACATTATCGTATTTTGGACATTGTTTGAAATAACGACCTTACTTCCTTAAAAAAGAATTATACAAAGTTAGTTTCTAGGCGTTTATTCATGAGAGCTCTCGCTGACTGCCGGGTCTTCGCTTACGGCCACACCGCGCTGAGAACGCCCGATCTCGTCTGATCTCGGAAGCTAAGCAACGTCGGGCCTGGTTAGTACTTGGATGGGAGACCGCCTGGGAATACCAGGTGCTGTGAGCATTTTACCAGCGAAATCAATGTAAATTATCGTATTTTGGACATTGTTTGAAATAACGACCTTACTTCCTTAAAAAAGAATTATACAAAGTTAGTTTCTAGGCGTTTATTCATGAGAGCTCTCGCTGACTGCCGGGTCTTCGCTTACGGCCACACCGCGCTGAGAACGCCCGATCTCGTCTGATCTCGTAAGCTAAGCAACGTCGGGCCTGGTTAGTACTTGGATGGGAGACCGCCTGGGAATACCAGGTGCTGTGAGCATTTTACCAGCGAAATCAATGTACATTATCGTATTTTGGACATTGTTTGAAATAACGACCTTACTTCCTTAAAAAAGAATTATACAAAGTTAGTTTCTAGGCGTTTATTCATGAGAGCTCTCGCTGACTGCCGGGTCTTCGCTTACGGCCACACCGCGCTGAGAACGCCCGATCTCGTCTGATCTCGGAAGCTAAGCAACGTCGGGCCTGGTTAGTACTTGGATGGGAGACCGCCTGGGAATACCAGGTGCTGTGAGCATTTTACCAGCGAAATCAATGTACATTATCGTATTTTGGACATTGTTTGAAATAACGACCTTACTTCCTTAAAAAAGAATTATACAAAGTTAGTTTCTAGGCGTTTATTCATGAGAGCTCTCGCTGACTGCCGGGTCTTCGCTTACGGCCACACCGCGCTGAGAACGCCCGATCTCGTCTGATCTCGGAAGCTAAGCAACGTCGGGCCTGGTTAGTACTTGGATGGGAGACCGCCTGGGAATACCAGGTGCTGTGAGCATTTTACCAGCGAAATCAATGTACATTATCGTATTTTGGACATTGTTTGAAATAACGACCTTACTTCCTTAAAAAAGAATTATACAAAGTTAGTTTCTAGGCGTTTATTCATGAGAGCTCTCGCTGACTGCCGGGTCTTCGCTTACGGCCACACCGCGCTGAGAACGCCCGATCTCGTCTGATCTCGGAAGCTAAGCAACGTCGGGCCTGGTTAGTACTTGGATGGGAGACAGCCTGGGAATACCAGGTGCTGTGAGCATTTTACCAGCGAAATCAATGTAAATTATCGTATTTTGGACATTGTTTGAAATAACGACCTTACTTCCTTAAAAAAGAATTATACAAAGTTAGTTTCTAGGCGTTTATTCATGAGAGCTCTCGCTGACTGCCGGGTCTTCGCTTACGGCCACACCGCGCTGAGAACGCCCGATCTCGTCTGATCTCGGAAGCTAAGCAACGTCGGGCCTGGTTAGTACTTGGACGGGAGACCGCCTGGGAATACCAGGTGCTGTGAGCATTTTACCAGCGAAATCAATGTAAATTATCGTATTTTGGACATTGTTTGAAATAACGACCTTACTTCCTTAAAAAAGAATTATACAAAGTTAGTTTCTAGGCGTTTATTCATGAGAGCTCTCGCTGACTGCCGGGTCTTCGCTTACGGCCACACCGCGCTGAGAACGCCCGATCTCGTCTGATCTCGGAAGCTAAGCAACGTCGGGCCTGGTTAGTACTTGGATGGGAGACCGCCTGGGAATACCAGGTGCTGTGAGCATTTTACCAGCGAAATCAATGTACATTATCGTATTTTGGACATTGTTTGAAATAACGACCTTACTTCCTTAAAAAAGAATTATACAAAGTTAGTTTCTAGGCGTTTATTCATGAGAGCTCTCGCTGACTGCCGGGTCTTCGCTTACGGCCACACCGTGCTGAGAACGCCCGATCTCGTCTGATCTCGGAAGCTAAGCAACGTCGGGCCTGGTTAGTACTTGGATGGGAGACCGCCTGGGAATACCAGGTGCTGTGAGCATTTTACCAGCGAAATCAATGTACATTATCGTATTTTGGACATTGTTTGAAATAACGACCTTACTTCCTTAAAAAAGAATTATACAAAGTTAGTTTCTAGGCGTTTATTCATGAGAGCTCTCGCTGACTGCCGGGTCTTCGCTTACGGCCACACCGCGCTGAGAACGCCCGATCTCGTCTGATCTCGTAAGCTAAGCAACGTCGGGCCTGGTTAGTACTTGGATGGGAGACCGCCTGGGAATACCAGGTGCTGTGAGCATTTTACCAGCGAAATCAATGTACATTATCGTATTTTGGACATTGTTTGAAATAACGACCTTACTTCCTTAAAAAAGAATTATACAAAGTTAGTTTCTAGGCGTTTATTCATGAGAGCTCTCGCTGACTGCCGGGTCTTCGCTTACGGCCACACCGCGCTGAGAACGCCCGATCTCGTCTGATCTCGGAAGCTAAGCAACGTCGGGCCTGGTTAGTACTTGGATGGGAGACCGCCTGGGAATACCAGGTGCTGTGAGCATTTTACCAGCGAAATCAATGTACATTATCGTATTTTGGACATTGTTTGAAATAACGACCTTACTTCCTTAAAAAAGAATTATACAAAGTTAGTTTCTAGGCGTTTATTCATGAGAGCTCTCGCTGACTGCCGGGTCTTCGCTTACGGCCACACCGCGCTGAGAACGCCCGATCTCGTCTGATCTCGGAAGCTAAGCAACGTTGGGCCTGGTTAGTACTTGGATGGGAGACCGCCTGGGAATACCAGGTGCTGTGAGCATTTTACCAGCGAAATCAATGTACATTATCGTATTTTGGACATTGTTTGAAATAACGACCTTACTTCCTTAAAAAAGAATTATACAAAGTTAGTTTCTAGGCGTTTATTCATGAGAGCTCTCGCTGACTGCCGGGTCTTCGCTTACGGCCACACCGCGCTGAGAACGCCCGATCTCGTCTGATCTCGGAAGCTAAGCAACGTCGGGCCTGGTTAGTACTTGGATGGGAGACAGCCTGGGAATACCAGGTGCTGTGAGCATTTTACCAGCGAAATCAATGTAAATTATCGTATTTTGGACATTGTTTGAAATAACGACCTTACTTCCTTAAAAAAGAATTATACAAAGTTAGTTTCTAGGCGTTTATTCATGAGAGCTCTCGCTGACTGCCGGGTCTTCGCTTACGGCCACACCGCGCTGAGAACGCCCGATCTCGTCTGATCTCGGAAGCTAAGCAACGTCGGGCCTGGTTAGTACTTGGATGGGAGACCGCCTGGGAATACCAGGTGCTGTGAGCATTTTACCAGCGAAATCAATGTAAATTATCGTATTTTGGACATTGTTTGAAATAACGACCTTACTTCCTTAAAAAAGAATTATACAAAGTTAGTTTCTAGGCGTTTATTCATGAGAGCTCTCGCTGACTGCCGGGTCTTCGCTTACGGCCACACCGCGCTGAGAACGCCCGATCTCGTCTGATCTCGGAAGCTAAGCAACGTCGGGCCTGGTTAGTACTTGGATGGGAGACCGCCTGGGAATACCAGGTGCTGTGAGCATTTTACCAGCGAAATCAATGTACATTATCGTATTTTGGACATTGTTTGAAATAACGACCTTACTTCCTTAAAAAAGAATTATACAAAGTTAGTTTCTAGGCGTTTATTCATGAGAGCTCTCGCTGACTGCCGGGTCTTCGCTTACGGCCACACCGTGCTGAGAACGCCCGATCTCGTCTGATCTCGGAAGCTAAGCAACGTCGGGCCTGGTTAGTACTTGGATGGGAGACCGCCTGGGAATACCAGGTGCTGTGAGCATTTTACCAGCGAAATCAATGTACATTATCGTATTTTGGACATTGTTTGAAATAACGACCTTACTTCCTTAAAAAAGAATTATACAAAGTTAGTTTCTAGGCGTTTATTCATGAGAGCTCTCGCTGACTGCCGGGTCTTCGCTTACGGCCACACCGCGCTGAGAACGCCCGATCTCGTCTGATCTCGGAAGCTAAGCAACGTCGGGCCTGGTTAGTACTTGGATGGGAGACCGCCTGGGAATACCAGGTGCTGTGAGCATTTTACCAGCGAAATCAATGTAAATTATCGTATTTTGGACATTGTTTGAAATAACGACCTTACTTCCTTAAAAAAGAATTATACAAAGTTAGTTTCTAGGCGTTTATTCATGAGAGCTCTCGCTGACTGCCGGGTCTTCGCTTACGGCCACACCGCGCTGAGAACGCCCGATCTCGTCTGATCTCGGAAGCTAAGCAACGTCGGGCCTGGTTAGTACTTGGATGGGAGACCGCCTGGGAATACCAGGTGCTGTGAGCATTTTACCAGCGAAATCAATGTAAATTATCGTATTTTGGACATTGTTTGAAATAACGACCTTACTTCCTTAAAAAAGAATTATACAAAGTTAGTTTCTAGGCGTTTATTCATGAGAGCTCTCGCTGACTGCCGGGTCTTCGCTTACGGCCACACCGCGCTGAGAACGCCCGATCTCGTCTGATCTCGGAAGCTAAGCAACGTCGGGCCTGGTTAGTACTTGGATGGGAGACCGCCTGGGAATACCAGGTGCTGTGAGCATTTTACCAGCGAAATCAATGTACATTATCGTATTTTGGACATTGTTTGAAATAACGACCTTACTTCCTTAAAAAAGAATTATACAAAGTTAGTTTCTAGGCGTTTATTCATGAGAGCTCTCGCTGACTGCCGGGTCTTCGCTTACGGCCACACCGCGCTGAGAACGCCCGATCTCGTCTGATCTCGGAAGCTAAGCAACGTCGGGCCTGGTTAGTACTTGGATGGGAGACCGCCTGGGAATACCAGGTGCTGTGAGCATTTTACCAGCGAAATCAATGTACATTATCGTATTTTGGACATTGTTTGAAATAACGACCTTACTTCCTTAAAAAAGAATTATACAAAGTTAGTTTCTAGGCGTTTATTCATGAGAGCTCTCGCTGACTGCCGGGTCTTCGCTTACGGCCACACCGCGCTGAGAACGCCCGATCTCGTCTGATCTCGTAAGCTAAGCAACGTCGGGCCTGGTTAGTACTTGGATGGGAGACCGCCTGGGAATACCAGGTGCTGTGAGCATTTTACCAGCGAAATCAATGTACATTATCGTATTTTGGACATTGTTTGAAATAACGACCTTACTTCCTTAAAAAAGAATTATACAAAGTTAGTTTCTAGGCGTTTATTCATGAGAGCTCTCGCTGACTGCCGGGTCTTCGCTTACGGCCACACCGCGCTGAGAACGCCCGATCTCGTCTGATCTCGGAAGCTAAGCAACGTCGGGCCTGGTTAGTACTTGGATGGGAGACCGCCTGGGAATACCAGGTGCTGTGAGCATTTTACCAGCGAAATCAATGTAAATTATCGTATTTTGGACATTGTTTGAAATAACGACCTTACTTCCTTAAAAAAGAATTATACAAAGTTAGTTTCTAGGCGTTTATTCATGAGAGCTCTCGCTGACTGCCGGGTCTTCGCTTACGGCCACACCGCGCTGAGAACGCCCGATCTCGTCTGATCTCGGAAGCTAAGCAACGTCGGGCCTGGTTAGTACTTGGATGGGAGACCGCCTGGGAATACCAGGTGCTGTGAGCATTTTACCAGCGAAATCAATGTAAATTATCGTATTTTGGACATTGTTTGAAATAACGACCTTACTTCCTTAAAAAAGAATTATACAAAGTTAGTTTCTAGGCGTTTATTCATGAGAGCTCTCGCTGACTGCCGGGTCTTCGCTTACGGCCACACCGCGCTGAGAACGCCCGATCTCGTCTGATCTCGGAAGCTAAGCAACGTCGGGCCTGGTTAGTACTTGGATGGGAGACCGCCTGGGAATACCAGGTGCTGTGAGCATTTTACCAGCGAAATCAATGTACATTATCGTATTTTGGACATTGTTTGAAATAACGACCTTACTTCCTTAAAAAAGAATTATACAAAGTTAGTTTCTAGGCGTTTATTCATGAGAGCTCTCGCTGACTGCCGGGTCTTCGCTTACGGCCACACCGCGCTGAGAACGCCCGATCTCGTCTGATCTCGGAAGCTAAGCAACGTCGGGCCTGGTTAGTACTTGGATGGGAGACCGCCTGGGAATACCAGGTGCTGTGAGCATTTTACCAGCGAAATCAATGTACATTATCGTATTTTGGACATTGTTTGAAATAACGACCTTACTTCCTTAAAAAAGAATTATACAAAGTTAGTTTCTAGGCGTTTATTCATGAGAGCTCTCGCTGACTGCCGGGTCTTCGCTTACGGCCACACCGCGCTGAGAACGCCCGATCTCGTCTGATCTCGTAAGCTAAGCAACGTCGGGCCTGGTTAGTACTTGGATGGGAGACCGCCTGGGAATACCAGGTGCTGTGAGCATTTTACCAGCGAAATCAATGTACATTATCGTATTTTGGACATTGTTTGAAATAACGACCTTACTTCCTTAAAAAAGAATTATACAAAGTTAGTTTCTAGGCGTTTATTCATGAGAGCTCTCGCTGACTGCCGGGTCTTCGCTTACGGCCACACCGCGCTGAGAACGCCCGATCTGGTCTGATCTCGGAAGCTAAGCAACGTCGGGCCTGGTTAGTACTTGGATGGGAGACCGCCTGGGAATACCAGGTGCTGTGAGCATTTTACCAGCGAAATCAATGTACATTATCGTATTTTGGACATTGTTTGAAATAACGACCTTACTTCCTTAAAAAAGAATTATACAAAGTTAGTTTCTAGGCGTTTATTCATGAGAGCTCTCGCTGACTGCCGGGTCTTCGCTTACGGCCACACCGCGCTGAGAACGCCCGATCTCGTCTGATCTCGGAAGCTAAGCAACGTCGGGCCTGGTTAGTACTTGGATGGGAGACCGCCTGGGAATACCAGGTGCTGTGAGCATTTTACCAGCGAAATCAATGTACATTATCGTATTTTGGACATTGTTTGAAATAACGACCTTACTTCCTTAAAAAAGAATTATACAAAGTTAGTTTCTAGGCGTTTATTCATGAGAGCTCTCGCTGACTGCCGGGTCTTCGCTTACGGCCACACCGCGCTGAGAACGCCCGATCTCGTCTGATCTCGGAAGCTAAGCAACGTCGGGCCTGGTTAGTACTTGGATGGGAGACCGCCTGGGAATACCAGGTGCTGTGAGCATTTTACCAGCGAAATCAATGTAAATTATCGTATTTTGGACATTGTTTGAAATAACGACCTTACTTCCTTAAAAAAGAATTATACAAAGTTAGTTTCTAGGCGTTTATTCATGAGAGCTCTCGCTGACTGCCGGGTCTTCGCTTACGGCCACACCGCGCTGAGAACGCCCGATCTCGTCTGATCTCGGAAGCTAAGCAACGTCGGGCCTGGTTAGTACTTGGATGGGAGACCGCCTGGGAATACCAGGTGCTGTGAGCATTTTACCAGCGAAATCAATGTAAATTATCGTATTTTGGACATTGTTTGAAATAACGACCTTACTTCCTTAAAAAAGAATTATACAAAGTTAGTTTCTAGGCGTTTATTCATGAGAGCTCTCGCTGACTGCCGGGTCTTCGCTTACGGCCACACCGCGCTGAGAACGCCCGATCTCGTCTGATCTCGGAAGCTAAGCAACGTCGGGCCTGGTTAGTACTTGGATGGGAGACCGCCTGGGAATACCAGGTGCTGTGAGCATTTTACCAGCGAAATCAATGTACATTATCGTATTTTGGACATTGTTTGAAATAACGACCTTACTTCCTTAAAAAAGAATTATACAAAGTTAGTTTCTAGGCGTTTATTCATGAGAGCTCTCGCTGACTGCCGGGTCTTCGCTTACGGCCACACCGCGCTGAGAACGCCCGATCTCGTCTGATCTCGGAAGCTAAGCAACGTCGGGCCTGGTTAGTACTTGGATGGGAGACCGCCTGGGAATACCAGGTGCTGTGAGCATTTTACCAGCGAAATCAATGTAAATTATCGTATTTTGGACATTGTTTGAAATAACGACCTTACTTCCTTAAAAAAGAATTATACAAAGTTAGTTTCTAGGCGTTTATTCATGAGAGCTCTCGCTGACTGCCGGGTCTTCGCTTACGGCCACACCGCGCTGAGAACGCCCGATCTCGTCTGATCTCGGAAGCTAAGCAACGTCGGGCCTGGTTAGTACTTGGATGGGAGACCGCCTGGGAATACCAGGTGCTGTGAGCATTTTACCAGCGAAATCAATGTAAATTATCGTATTTTGGACATTGTTTGAAATAACGACCTTACTTCCTTAAAAAAGAATTATACAAAGTTAGTTTCTAGGCGTTTATTCATGAGAGCTCTCGCTGACTGCCGGGTCTTCGCTTACGGCCACACCGCGCTGAGAACGCCCGATCTCGTCTGATCTCGGAAGCTAAGCAACGTCGGGCCTGGTTAGTACTTGGATGGGAGACCGCCTGGGAATACCAGGTGCTGTGAGCATTTTACCAGCGAAATCAATGTAAATTATCGTATTTTGGACATTGTTTGAAATAACGACCTTACTTCCTTAAAAAAGAATTATACAAAGTTAGTTTCTAGGCGTTTATTCATGAGAGCTCTCGCTGACTGCCGGGTCTTCGCTTACGGCCACACCGCGCTGAGAACGCCCGATCTCGTCTGATCTCGGAAGCTAAGCAACGTCGGGCCTGGTTAGTACTTGGATGGGAGACCGCCTGGGAATACCAGGTGCTGTGAGCATTTTACCAGCGAAATCAATGTAAATTATCGTATTTTGGACATTGTTTGAAATAACGACCTTACTTCCTTAAAAAAGAATTATACAAAGTTAGTTTCTAGGCGTTTATTCATGAGAGCTCTCGCTGACTGCCGGGTCTTCGCTTACGGCCACACCGCGCTGAGAACGCCCGATCTCGTCTGATCTCGGAAGCTAAGCAACGTCGGGCCTGGTTAGTACTTGGATGGGAGACCGCCTGGGAATACCAGGTGCTGTGAGCATTTTACCAGCGAAATCAATGTACATTATCGTATTTTGGACATTGTTTGAAATAACGACCTTACTTCCTTAAAAAAGAATTATACAAAGTTAGTTTCTAGGCGTTTATTCATGAGAGCTCTCGCTGACTGCCGGGTCTTCGCTTACGGCCACACCGCGCTGAGAACGCCCGATCTCGTCTGATCTCGGAAGCTAAGCAACGTCGGGCCTGGTTAGTACTTGGATGGGAGACCGCCTGGGAATACCAGGTGCTGTGAGCATTTTACCAGCGAAATCAATGTACATTATCGTATTTTGGACATTGTTTGAAATAACGACCTTACTTCCTTAAAAAAGAATTATACAAAGTTAGTTTCTAGGCGTTTATTCATGAGAGCTCTCGCTGACTGCCGGGTCTTCGCTTACGGCCACACCGCGCTGAGAACGCCCGATCTCGTCTGATCTCGGAAGCTAAGCAACGTCGGGCCTGGTTAGTACTTGGATGGGAGACCGCCTGGGAATACCAGGTGCTGTGAGCATTTTACCAGCGAAATCAATGTAAATTATCGTATTTTGGACATTGTTTGAAATAACGACCTTACTTCCTTAAAAAAGAATTATACAAAGTTAGTTTCTAGGCGTTTATTCATGAGAGCTCTCGCTGACTGCCGGGTCTTCGCTTACGGCCACACCGCGCTGAGAACGCCCGATCTCGTCTGATCTCGTAAGCTAAGCAACGTCGGGCCTGGTTAGTACTTGGATGGGAGACCGCCTGGGAATACCAGGTGCTGTGAGCATTTTACCAGCGAAATCAATGTACATTATCGTATTTTGGACATTGTTTGAAATAACGACCTTACTTCCTTAAAAAAGAATTATACAAAGTTAGTTTCTAGGCGTTTATTCATGAGAGCTCTCGCTGACTGCCGGGTCTTCGCTTACGGCCACACCGCGCTGAGAACGCCCGATCTGGTCTGATCTCGGAAGCTAAGCAACGTCGGGCCTGGTTAGTACTTGGATGGGAGACCGCCTGGGAATACCAGGTGCTGTGAGCATTTTACCAGCGAAATCAATGTACATTATCGTATTTTGGACATTGTTTGAAATAACGACCTTACTTCCTTAAAAAAGAATTATACAAAGTTAGTTTCTAGGCGTTTATTCATGAGAGCTCTCGCTGACTGCCGGGTCTTCGCTTACGGCCACACCGCGCTGAGAACGCCCGATCTCGTCTGATCTCGGAAGCTAAGCAACGTCGGGCCTGGTTAGTACTTGGATGGGAGACCGCCTGGGAATACCAGGTGCTGTGAGCATTTTACCAGCGAAATCAATGTACATTATCGTATTTTGGACATTGTTTGAAATAACGACCTTACTTCCTTAAAAAAGAATTATACAAAGTTAGTTTCTAGGCGTTTATTCATGAGAGCTCTCGCTGACTGCCGGGTCTTCGCTTACGGCCACACCGCGCTGAGAACGCCCGATCTCGTCTGATCTCGGAAGCTAAGCAACGTCGGGCCTGGTTAGTACTTGGATGGGAGACCGCCTGGGAATACCAGGTGCTGTGAGCATTTTACCAGCGAAATCAATGTAAATTATCGTATTTTGGACATTGTTTGAAATAACGACCTTACTTCCTTAAAAAAGAATTATACAAAGTTAGTTTCTAGGCGTTTATTCATGAGAGCTCTCGCTGACTGCCGGGTCTTCGCTTACGGCCACACCGCGCTGAGAACGCCCGATCTCGTCTGATCTCGGAAGCTAAGCAACGTCGGGCCTGGTTAGTACTTGGATGGGAGACCGCCTGGGAATACCAGGTGCTGTGAGCATTTTACCAGCGAAATCAATGTAAATTATCGTATTTTGGACATTGTTTGAAATAACGACCTTACTTCCTTAAAAAAGAATTATACAAAGTTAGTTTCTAGGCGTTTATTCATGAGAGCTCTCGCTGACTGCCGGGTCTTCGCTTACGGCCACACCGCGCTGAGAACGCCCGATCTCGTCTGATCTCGGAAGCTAAGCAACGTCGGGCCTGGTTAGTACTTGGATGGGAGACCGCCTGGGAATACCAGGTGCTGTGAGCATTTTACCAGCGAAATCAATGTACATTATCGTATTTTGGACATTGTTTGAAATAACGACCTTACTTCCTTAAAAAAGAATTATACAAAGTTAGTTTCTAGGCGTTTATTCATGAGAGCTCTCGCTGACTGCCGGGTCTTCGCTTACGGCCACACCGCGCTGAGAACGCCCGATCTCGTCTGATCTCGGAAGCTAAGCAACGTCGGGCCTGGTTAGTACTTGGATGGGAGACCGCCTGGGAATACCAGGTGCTGTGAGCATTTTACCAGCGAAATCAATGTAAATTATCGTATTTTGGACATTGTTTGAAATAACGACCTTACTTCCTTAAAAAAGAATTATACAAAGTTAGTTTCTAGGCGTTTATTCATGAGAGCTCTCGCTGACTGCCGGGTCTTCGCTTACGGCCACACCGCGCTGAGAACGCCCGATCTCGTCTGATCTCGGAAGCTAAGCAACGTCGGGCCTGGTTAGTACTTGGATGGGAGACCGCCTGGGAATACCAGGTGCTGTGAGCATTTTACCAGCGAAATCAATGTAAATTATCGTATTTTGGACATTGTTTGAAATAACGACCTTACTTCCTTAAAAAAGAATTATACAAAGTTAGTTTCTAGGCGTTTATTCATGAGAGCTCTCGCTGACTGCCGGGTCTTCGCTTACGGCCACACCGCGCTGAGAACGCCCGATCTCGTCTGATCTCGGAAGCTAAGCAACGTCGGGCCTGGTTAGTACTTGGATGGGAGACCGCCTGGGAATACCAGGTGCTGTGAGCATTTTACCAGCGAAATCAATGTAAATTATCGTATTTTGGACATTGTTTGAAATAACGACCTTACTTCCTTAAAAAAGAATTATACAAAGTTAGTTTCTAGGCGTTTATTCATGAGAGCTCTCGCTGACTGCCGGGTCTTCGCTTACGGCCACACCGCGCTGAGAACGCCCGATCTCGTCTGATCTCGGAAGCTAAGCAACGTCGGGCCTGGTTAGTACTTGGATGGGAGACCGCCTGGGAATACCAGGTGCTGTGAGCATTTTACCAGCGAAATCAATGTAAATTATCGTATTTTGGACATTGTTTGAAATAACGACCTTACTTCCTTAAAAAAGAATTATACAAAGTTAGTTTCTAGGCGTTTATTCATGAGAGCTCTCGCTGACTGCCGGGTCTTCGCTTACGGCCACACCGCGCTGAGAACGCCCGATCTCGTCTGATCTCGGAAGCTAAGCAACGTCGGGCCTGGTTAGTACTTGGATGGGAGACCGCCTGGGAATACCAGGTGCTGTGAGCATTTTACCAGCGAAATCAATGTACATTATCGTATTTTGGACATTGTTTGAAATAACGACCTTACTTCCTTAAAAAAGAATTATACAAAGTTAGTTTCTAGGCGTTTATTCATGAGAGCTCTCGCTGACTGCCGGGTCTTCGCTTACGGCCACACCGCGCTGAGAACGCCCGATCTCGTCTGATCTCGGAAGCTAAGCAACGTCGGGCCTGGTTAGTACTTGGATGGGAGACCGCCTGGGAATACCAGGTGCTGTGAGCATTTTACCAGCGAAATCAATGTACATTATCGTATTTTGGACATTGTTTGAAATAACGACCTTACTTCCTTAAAAAAGAATTATACAAAGTTAGTTTCTAGGCGTTTATTCATGAGAGCTCTCGCTGACTGCCGGGTCTTCGCTTACGGCCACACCGCGCTGAGAACGCCCGATCTCGTCTGATCTCGGAAGCTAAGCAACGTCGGGCCTGGTTAGTACTTGGATGGGAGACCGCCTGGGAATACCAGGTGCTGTGAGCATTTTACCAGCGAAATCAATGTACATTATCGTATTTTGGACATTGTTTGAAATAACGACCTTACTTCCTTAAAAAAGAATTATACAAAGTTAGTTTCTAGGCGTTTATTCATGAGAGCTCTCGCTGACTGCCGGGTCTTCGCTTACGGCCACACCGCGCTGAGAACGCCCGATCTCGTCTGATCTCGGAAGCTAAGCAACGTCGGGCCTGGTTAGTACTTGGATGGGAGACCGCCTGGGAATACCAGGTGCTGTGAGCATTTTACCAGCGAAATCAATGTAAATTATCGTATTTTGGACATTGTTTGAAATAACGACCTTACTTCCTTAAAAAAGAATTATACAAAGTTAGTTTCTAGGCGTTTATTCATGAGAGCTCTCGCTGACTGCCGGGTCTTCGCTTACGGCCACACCGCGCTGAGAACGCCCGATCTCGTCTGATCTCGGAAGCTAAGCAACGTCGGGCCTGGTTAGTACTTGGATGGGAGACAGCCTGGGAATACCAGGTGCTGTGAGCATTTTACCAGCGAAATCAATGTAAATTATCGTATTTTGGACATTGTTTGAAATAACGACCTTACTTCCTTAAAAAAGAATTATACAAAGTTAGTTTCTAGGCGTTTATTCATGAGAGCTCTCGCTGACTGCCGGGTCTTCGCTTACGGCCACACCGCGCTGAGAACGCCCGATCTCGTCTGATCTCGGAAGCTAAGCAACGTCGGGCCTGGTTAGTACTTGGATGGGAGACCGCCTGGGAATACCAGGTGCTGTGAGCATTTTACCAGCGAAATCAATGTAAATTATCGTATTTTGGACATTGTTTGAAATAACGACCTTACTTCCTTAAAAAAGAATTATACAAAGTTAGTTTCTAGGCGTTTATTCATGAGAGCTCTCGCTGACTGCCGGGTCTTCGCTTACGGCCACACCGCGCTGAGAACGCCCGATCTCGTCTGATCTCGGAAGCTAAGCAACGTCGGGCCTGGTTAGTACTTGGATGGGAGACCGCCTGGGAATACCAGGTGCTGTGAGCATTTTACCAGCGAAATCAATGTACATTATCGTATTTTGGACATTGTTTGAAATAACGACCTTACTTCCTTAAAAAAGAATTATACAAAGTTAGTTTCTAGGCGTTTATTCATGAGAGCTCTCGCTGACTGCCGGGTCTTCGCTTACGGCCACACCGCGCTGAGAACGCCCGATCTCGTCTGATCTCGGAAGCTAAGCAACGTCGGGCCTGGTTAGTACTTGGATGGGAGACCGCCTGGGAATACCAGGTGCTGTGAGCATTTTACCAGCGAAATCAATGTACATTATCGTATTTTGGACATTGTTTGAAATAACGACCTTACTTCCTTAAAAAAGAATTATACAAAGTTAGTTTCTAGGCGTTTATTCATGAGAGCTCTCGCTGACTGCCGGGTCTTCGCTTACGGCCACACCGCGCTGAGAACGCCCGATCTCGTCTGATCTCGGAAGCTAAGCAACGTCGGGCCTGGTTAGTACTTGGATGGGAGACCGCCTGGGAATACCAGGTGCTGTGAGCATTTTACCAGCGAAATCAATGTAAATTATCGTATTTTGGACATTGTTTGAAATAACGACCTTACTTCCTTAAAAAAGAATTATACAAAGTTAGTTTCTAGGCGTTTATTCATGAGAGCTCTCGCTGACTGCCGGGTCTTCGCTTACGGCCACACCGCGCTGAGAACGCCCGATCTCGTCTGATCTCGGAAGCTAAGCAACGTCGGGCCTGGTTAGTACTTGGATGGGAGACCGCCTGGGAATACCAGGTGCTGTGAGCATTTTACCAGCGAAATCAATGTAAATTATCGTATTTTGGACATTGTTTGAAATAACGACCTTACTTCCTTAAAAAAGAATTATACAAAGTTAGTTTCTAGGCGTTTATTCATGAGAGCTCTCGCTGACTGCCGGGTCTTCGCTTACGGCCACACCGCGCTGAGAACGCCCGATCTCGTCTGATCTCGGAAGCTAAGCAACGTCGGGCCTGGTTAGTACTTGGATGGGAGACCGCCTGGGAATACCAGGTGCTGTGAGCATTTTACCAGCGAAATCAATGTACATTATCGTATTTTGGACATTGTTTGAAATAACGACCTTACTTCCTTAAAAAAGAATTATACAAAGTTAGTTTCTAGGCGTTTATTCATGAGAGCTCTCGCTGACTGCCGGGTCTTCGCTTACGGCCACACCGCGCTGAGAACGCCCGATCTCGTCTGATCTCGGAAGCTAAGTAACGTCGGGCCTGGTTAGTACTTGGATGGGAGACCGCCTGGGAATACCAGGTGCTGTGAGCATTTTACCAGCGAAATCAATGTAAATTATCGTATTTTGGACATTGTTTGAAATAACGACCTTACTTCCTTAAAAAAGAATTATACAAAGTTAGTTTCTAGGCGTTTATTCATGAGAGCTCTCGCTGACTGCCGGGTCTTCGCTTACGGCCACACCGCGCTGAGAACGCCCGATCTCGTCTGATCTCGTAAGCTAAGCAACGTCGGGCCTGGTTAGTACTTGGATGGGAGACCGCCTGGGAATACCAGGTGCTGTGAGCATTTTACCAGCGAAATCAATGTACATTATCGTATTTTGGACATTGTTTGAAATAACGACCTTACTTCCTTAAAAAAGAATTATACAAAGTTAGTTTCTAGGCGTTTATTCATGAGAGCTCTCGCTGACTGCCAGGTCTTCGCTTACGGCCACACCGCGCTGAGAACGCCCGATCTCGTCTGATCTCGGAAGCTAAGCAACGTCGGGCCTGGTTAGTACTTGGATGGGAGACCGCCTGGGAATACCAGGTGCTGTGAGCATTTTACCAGCGAAATCAATGTACATTATCGTATTTTGGACATTGTTTGAAATAACGACCTTACTTCCTTAAAAAAGAATTATACAAAGTTAGTTTCTAGGCGTTTATTCATGAGAGCTCTCGCTGACTGCCGGGTCTTCGCTTACGGCCACACCGCGCTGAGAACGCCCGATCTCGTCTGATCTCGGAAGCTAAGCAACGTCGGGCCTGGTTAGTACTTGGATGGGAGACCGCCTGGGAATACCAGGTGCTGTGAGCATTTTACCAGCGAAATCAATGTACATTATCGTATTTTGGACATTGTTTGAAATAACGACCTTACTTCCTTAAAAAAGAATTATACAAAGTTAGTTTCTAGGCGTTTATTCATGAGAGCTCTCGCTGACTGCCGGGTCTTCGCTTACGGCCACACCGCGCTGAGAACGCCCGATCTCGTCTGATCTCGGAAGCTAAGCAACGTCGGGCCTGGTTAGTACTTGGATGGGAGACCGCCTGGGAATACCAGGTGCTGTGAGCATTTTACCAGCGAAATCAATGTACATTATCGTATTTTGGACATTGTTTGAAATAACGACCTTACTTCCTTAAAAAAGAATTATACAAAGTTAGTTTCTAGGCGTTTATTCATGAGAGCTCTCGCTGACTGCCGGGTCTTCGCTTACGGCCACACCGCGCTGAGAACGCCCGATCTCGTCTGATCTCGGAAGCTAAGCAACGTCGGGCCTGGTTAGTACTTGGATGGGAGACCGCCTGGGAATACCAGGTGCTGTGAGCATTTTACCAGCGAAATCAATGTAAATTATCGTATTTTGGACATTGTTTGAAATAACGACCTTACTTCCTTAAAAAAGAATTATACAAAGTTAGTTTCTAGGCGTTTATTCATGAGAGCTCTCGCTGACTGCCGGGTCTTCGCTTACGGCCACACCGCGCTGAGAACGCCCGATCTCGTCTGATCTCGGAAGCTAAGCAACGTCGGGCCTGGTTAGTACTTGGATGGGAGACCGCCTGGGAATACCAGGTGCTGTGAGCATTTTACCAGCGAAATCAATGTAAATTATCGTATTTTGGACATTGTTTGAAATAACGACCTTACTTCCTTAAAAAAGAATTATACAAAGTTAGTTTCTAGGCGTTTATTCATGAGAGCTCTCGCTGACTGCCGGGTCTTCGCTTACGGCCACACCGCGCTGAGAACGCCCGATCTCGTCTGATCTCGGAAGCTAAGCAACGTCGGGCCTGGTTAGTACTTGGATGGGAGACCGCCTGGGAATACCAGGTGCTGTGAGCATTTTACCAGCGAAATCAATGTACATTATCGTATTTTGGACATTGTTTGAAATAACGACCTTACTTCCTTAAAAAAGAATTATACAAAGTTAGTTTCTAGGCGTTTATTCATGAGAGCTCTCGCTGACTGCCGGGTCTTCGCTTACGGCCACACCGCGCTGAGAACGCCCGATCTCGTCTGATCTCGGAAGCTAAGCAACGTCGGGCCTGGTTAGTACTTGGATGGGAGACCGCCTGGGAATACCAGGTGCTGTGAGCATTTTACCAGCGAAATCAATGTACATTATCGTATTTTGGACATTGTTTGAAATAACGACCTTACTTCCTTAAAAAAGAATTATACAAAGTTAGTTTCTAGGCGTTTATTCATGAGAGCTCTCGCTGACTGCCGGGTCTTCGCTTACGGCCACACCGCGCTGAGAACGCCCGATCTCGTCTGATCTCGGAAGCTAAGCAACGTCGGGCCTGGTTAGTACTTGGATGGGAGACCGCCTGGGAATACCAGGTGCTGTGAGCATTTTACCAGCGAAATCAATGTAAATTATCGTATTTTGGACATTGTTTGAAATAACGACCTTACTTCCTTAAAAAAGAATTATACAAAGTTAGTTTCTAGGCGTTTATTCATGAGAGCTCTCGCTGACTGCCGGGTCTTCGCTTACGGCCACACCGCGCTGAGAACGCCCGATCTCGTCTGATCTCGGAAGCTAAGCAACGTCGGGCCTGGTTAGTACTTGGATGGGAGACCGCCTGGGAATACCAGGTGCTGTGAGCATTTTACCAGCGAAATCAATGTACATTATCGTATTTTGGACATTGTTTGAAATAACGACCTTACTTCCTTAAAAAAGAATTATACAAAGTTAGTTTCTAGGCGTTTATTCATGAGAGCTCTCGCTGACTGCCGGGTCTTCGCTTACGGCCACACCGCGCTGAGAACGCCCGATCTCGTCTGATCTCGGAAGCTAAGCAACGTCGGGCCTGGTTAGTACTTGGATGGGAGACCGCCTGGGAATACCAGGTGCTGTGAGCATTTTACCAGCGAAATCAATGTAAATTATCGTATTTTGGACATTGTTTGAAATAACGACCTTACTTCCTTAAAAAAGAATTATACAAAGTTAGTTTCTAGGCGTTTATTCATGAGAGCTCTCGCTGACTGCCGGGTCTTCGCTTACGGCCACACCGCGCTGAGAACGCCCGATCTCGTCTGATCTCGGAAGCTAAGCAACGTCGGGCCTGGTTAGTACTTGGATGGGAGACCGCCTGGGAATACCAGGTGCTGTGAGCATTTTACCAGCGAAATCAATGTACATTATCGTATTTTGGACATTGTTTGAAATAACGACCTTACTTCCTTAAAAAAGAATTATACAAAGTTAGTTTCTAGGCGTTTATTCATGAGAGCTCTCGCTGACTGCCGGGTCTTCGCTTACGGCCACACCGCGCTGAGAACGCCCGATCTCGTCTGATCTCGGAAGCTAAGCAACGTCGGGCCTGGTTAGTACTTGGATGGGAGACCGCCTGGGAATACCAGGTGCTGTGAGCATTTTACCAGCGAAATCAATGTAAATTATCGTATTTTGGACATTGTTTGAAATAACGACCTTACTTCCTTAAAAAAGAATTATACAAAGTTAGTTTCTAGGCGTTTATTCATGAGAGCTCTCGCTGACTGCCGGGTCTTCGCTTACGGCCACACCGCGAGAACGCCAGATCTCGTGAGACCGGAAGTGATTGGAGACGCGCGAAGCTGCGAATTGTTTGGTCAGCTGCGTTTGTTTTTGCGGAAAAAGTTGGGAAATCGCAAAACTTTCAATAAATACATATTGCCTACGGTTGGTTCGCTCCCCCCCGACAGCTTTGCTGTTTGGGGGAACAAAAGCGAAGAAAATGGAGACGGATAAATCGAAGACGGCAGCAAGAAAAAATACGAACACGAAGGAAGGAAAGACGGAGACACCGGTGAGAATATTTGACAAAGCTCTTACCTTGAGTGTTGAAATAGAAGGAGAAGAGATGATATCCATGATGGAATTATTAAGAGCAACGAGAGATGTATGTGGGAACGTGATCGGGTGTCGTTTTAAAGCGGCGAAAAAGTATGAAATAACGATGAATAATGTGAAAGGGAAAGAAAGGCTGATGGACGGTTTTAAAATTAAAAACTGTAGAATCATGGCCAGGGAGATAGTCAACGATGAGTTGATGGTCTCCTTCCTAAATCTGCCCACTTACATCGAAGACAAAGAAATCGTAAACAAGTTAACCGAATGGGGAGTAAGGGCGCTATCGCCGATTAAGAGAAGGATGTGGCCGGGAACGGATATCGCGGACGGCACAAGATTTCTGCGAGTAAAATTCAATGAGTCGGTAAAATCACTGCCGTACTCAACAAAGTTTGAGACCATGGAAGGGCTACAGTTCTTCCGAGTTATACACGACAGGCAGCTAAAGGTGTGCAGGCTATGTGTGCAGCCGGGGCACATACTGAGAGAATGTCCGGATTTTAAATGCTTTAAATGTGGAAGACAGGGACACTATGCACGAGAGTGCATAAACCTATGTGAAATTTGCTTTGGAAAAAAAAGCGAATGCGGATGCGCGGAAAGAGAGGAAGAAAATGAGGAAGACTCCTCTCAGATCGAGGGGGAGATGGAGGAGGAGGAGGAAGAAGGAGAGACTGCTGTCGTGGAGAGAGAAGTGGGAGAACGAAGGGTCCGAGAGTCTGTACGGGAGAGGAGTGGAGGGCGGCGAGAGACCGAGACGCGCGGAAAGACGGCGAGAGCGGCTCCCGCGGTGGGGAAAAAAGAAGAGAAAGAGGCAGTGGAAGGGGAAAAGGAGAAGGAAAACGAAGAGAAGAAGGAAATAACGGACGACGCAATGCCGGAGAGCCAGGACATGGACAGCCTGACAGACACGGACGAGGAGGCGAGAGTTTTAACGGCGCAGGTTCTGGCTGCGAGGAAAAGAGGACTGGACACGACTGGGAAATACGGGAAAGGACGAGACAAGGGGGGAAAGGTAAAGAAAAAAGCTTTTCAATTATAGATGTTATTTCATGAACTGTCTTGTAACAATGGTTAAAATAACATCACTAAATGTAAACGGTGTAAGGAATATGACAAAGTTTGAACAAACAAAAACTGTCTGTAACTCTGAGATAATGTGTTTACAAGAAACGAATTGGGATGACAGCAAAGTGGATGAAATGGGGAAAAGATGGGACGGAATGATTTTTGCAAACAATGGTAGCGAACGGTCGTGTGGGGTTGCTATCTTAATAAAAAATGGCTTAGTGCGAAACATCAAAAAAACATATAATGATACGAGCGGGCGGGTTATCGTAATTGACTTTGAATACCAAGATAAAGTGTACAAACTGATTAATATATATGCGCCAAATATAGAGGCAGAGAGAAGAGAATTTTTTAAACAATTAAAACCTCTATGTGTAGGAAACTGTATTGTAATTGGGGATTTCAATGTGTGGTGTAGTAGGCTGGATGCTTCGCGATGTGCCAATTTTAAATGGGACACGTCACGTCGAGAATTATATAGCATTATGACAGATAATAGACTGATGGATGTGTGGAGATTAGAAAACCCAGCGAAAAAAGTTTTTTCGAGAAGGCAGGTGGTGATGGGTGAATTAAAACAAAGCAGGATTGATTTATGCCTGATAAAAGACAGTAGTGTAAATGATTTTAAAAACGCGCAATATGAATTTACAACGATTAGCGATCACGCTGTGCTGTCAGTAATGATAGGTGTAGGGCAAGAGAAACAAAAAGGCGGGACGTGGTGTCTAAATGTATGCCTATTAAAAGAGAGAGGGTATAGAGAAATAATTGAGAAGTGCATTAGAGAGGAACTTGAAAATGAAGTAAAAGGCATAGACATTGGCCTATGGTGGGAGGCCCTTAAAGCTAAAATTAAAAAAGTAAGTATAAGATATGCAAAGCATAGGAATTTTAAAGAAAAGATAAAGGAAAAGGAACTTAGAGAGAGAATGCTAAGAGAGATGGAGAGGTCAGAGGATGAAAATGACTATAACATAGAAGAATATGTTAAATTAAGGGCGGAGCTGCAGACGCATGAGGAGAGAAGATGTATGGGGGCTATAATGAGGAGTAAGGCAAAGAATGTGATAGAAGGGGAGAAGTGTACTTCCTTCTTCCTTGGTATGGAAAAAAAGCGGCAAACGAAAAACAGAATTGAAGAACTAGAAGATGAAAAGGGTGAGAAAGTTAATGATCTTGTAGGTGTCCTAGAGATTGTTGAGGCCTTTTATAAAAACCTTTTTAAAAAAACTGGCAGTGACAAGGAGAGTAGGGAGAGAGTATTAGAGAAGGTAAGAATGAGAATATCTGAGGGAGAGAGTGAGGATTGTGACAAAACAATTGAAGTGGATGAAATTAAAACCGCAATAATGAGCGCCCAAGCCCGTAAAAGCCCGGGATTAGATGGTTTGCCGAACGATTTTTACAAAACGTTTGTTGATATCCTAGCGCCAATTTTACTGGACGTATTCAGATACATGGAGGATAAGGAGGTGGTCCCGGAGTCAATGGCAACAGGAGTCATAACTATAATTTATAAAAATCAAGGAAGCAGGCATAGGCTAGAAAATTACCGGCCTATAAGCCTGCTGAATAGTGACTACAAAATAGTGGCGAAGGTATTGGCGAACAGGTTAAAAGGGGTGCTGGGGAGCATAATCGCCCCAACACAAACATACAGTGTCCCAGGAAGAGACATAGCAGACATCAGCTGTTCAATAAGAGATGTGGTGAAATATATGAATACAAACAACAACGAAGGTGGCATTGTGTTGGCAGTTGATCTGAACAAAGCCTTTGACAGGGTGGAACATGAATATTTAACAGAAACAATGAGAAAATATGGTTTTGGGAAAAGAATGGTGACTTGGATAGAGCTTTTATATAGAAATGCTAAAAGCTGTGTGAAATGTAACGGAGTTTTAACGGATACTTTCCCATTAGAAAGATCGGTGAGGCAAGGCTGTCCCCTATCTGCGTTACTATATTGTATCTCTGCAGAACCGCTGGCAGACCTGGTGAAAAGTGACGGAGGGATAAGAGGGGTAAGCATACCGAGTGGAGGCTGTAGCCTTGTTTATCAGTATGCGGATGACACTACCTTCACTGTGAAAGATGAAGATAGTGTCAAACGGATCATGGAACTGATGCATACTTATGGTAGAGCATCGGGGGCAAAAATAAATGTAAATAAATCCAAAATGATGTATGTAGGTAGAGTTGAAAGAAAGGGATGTGGAATAGATTTTAAAATTGCAAAAGATTTTATTAAGATCTTGGGCATAAATATAGGAAGCAACGAAAAGGAGGCTAGGGTTTTGACGTGGACAGGGTGTGTGAATAAAATAAAGCAAACACTGAACTTTTGGAAACAAAGGGGCCTACATCTAAAAGGGAAAGTAATTGTGTGTAACACATTGATGACATCAAAGCTTATATACGCATTAGGAGTACTTGACATGCCAGAATGGGTAACAAATGAAATAAATGGAATAATGACAAACTTTTTATGGGATGGGAAAGGGGTGAAAATATCACACAAAACCCTAATGGCTGAACACAAAATGGGGGGACTAAGATTGATAGATCTGAAACTAAAGAAGAAGGCCATAAGAATAAAGACCATTCAAAAATACCTGTTTGGAACGGTTGAGTATGGTTGGAAGAACTTTTTTAAAGATTTTCTAGACCAAAGTGGAGGGTGTAAGGACTATGGCTTACTCATGAGTTTTAAAAAAACACTAACGGAGAATATTCCCAATTTTTACAAGGAGGTGTTCGAAGCATGGGCGGGAATAATTAAAAAGGCAAAGTACGGATGTGAAGAGGTGGATACGGTTTTAAATCACCCGGTTTTTCTTAACCAGAAAGTGATGAATGATGGCAATATACTGTACAATAAGGCTTTTATTGGTGCAGGTTTAGGACAGGTGAAAGAGTACATGTACGAAGTGAAACCGGGGTTTTTACCTGTACAGGCGATATTTGACACCGTACGTGAGTATAACGAAGAAATAAGATTTGGAACTGTGAAAAATGTTTTTATGAAAATAAAAGAGAGTATACCCAGAGAGTGGGTAAAATTAATAAATGACGGGATTGGAAAAAGAAAAGAAGAATCGGTAAAGTTTCCTGAGTTGACTGTCGAAGGGAATACAATGAGAATGGAACTAAAAACAATGAAAGTTAAACATATATACAAAGTAATGACAGAGAATGAAATTAAAGAGCCAACGTCTGGAAAATTTTGGGGAGGAATATTTCCAGACTTAAACCATAAAGAAATGTGGGATAATTTGAATGTCAAATACAACGGAAGTGAATGTGAAAATAATGATTTTAAAATAAGACACAACAGAGTATATACAAATATAGTTTTACATCAAATTGATAAAAACAATAAAAGGGAATGTGATGTATGCAATGAACAACCAGAAACTCTGTTGCATATGATGTTGGAATGTGAGGACCTGAAAAGTTTTTACTCTGAATTGAGAAAATGTCTGGTGAAAAATTGGGTGGAATTATGTTTTGGACGCTTTGAATGGAGGAAACTGATTTTGTTTGGTGTGTGGAAAAAAAGGAAAAAGAAAGGCAATATGAATCTACTGAACTACGTACTGAGTCATGCAAGATACGCAATTATTTCAAGAAGAAATATGGCGCATTTTGAAGGGGAAAAAATCAGCGCATGGGTCTTGTTTGAATCAATGGTAAAAAGAAACATAAAATTGTTGTATGAATATGGACAAATTGATTTTGCGGAATGGTTTGTTGAGGGCAGTAACTTTGTGACAGTGACTAATGAAGGGAAAATACAATTTAATTTCTAAAGTATTATGGATTATGATTTATTAAAATTTTGGTTTGTAAATAGTTTATTGGATAAACATCAGATATGAACTGTATATAATGGATATAATAGAAAAATGAAGTATGTATGATGTATATGTTGTATAATGTGAAATTATTCTTTTTGTTTGTTTTGTCCTAAAAGTTTTTAAAATGTAAAATGTAAATATGGAAAATAAAATTTTTATAATAAAAAAAAAAAAGAACGCCCGATCTCGTCTGATCTCGGAAGCTAAGCAACGTCGGGCCTGGTTAGTACTTGGATGGGAGACCGCCTGGGAATACCAGGTGCTGTGAGCATTTTACCAGCGAAATCAATGTAAATTATCGTATTTTGGACATTGTTTGAAATAACGACCTTACTTCCTTAAAAAAGAATTATACAAAGTTAGTTTCTAGGCGTTTATTCATGAGAGCTCTCGCTGACTGCCGGGTCTTCGCTTACGGCCACACCGCGCTGAGAACGCCCGATCTCGTCTGATCTCGGAAGCTAAGCAACGTCGGGCCTGGTTAGTACTTGGATGGGAGACCGCCTGGGAATACCAGGTGCTGTGAGCATTTTACCAGCGAAATCAATGTACATTATCGTATTTTGGACATTGTTTGAAATAACGACCTTACTTCCTTAAAAAAGAATTATACAAAGTTAGTTTCTAGGCGTTTATTCATGAGAGCTCTCGCTGACTGCCGGGTCTTCGCTTACGGCCACACCGCGCTGAGAACGCCCGATCTCGTCTGATCTCGGAAGCTAAGCAACGTCGGGCCTGGTTAGTACTTGGATGGGAGACCGCCTGGGAATACCAGGTGCTGTGAGCATTTTACCAGCGAAATCAATGTAAATTATCGTATTTTGGACATTGTTTGAAATAACGACCTTACTTCCTTAAAAAAGAATTATACAAAGTTAGTTTCTAGGCGTTTATTCATGAGAGCTCTCGCTGACTGCCGGGTCTTCGCTTACGGCCACACCGCGCTGAGAACGCCCGATCTCGTCTGATCTCGGAAGCTAAGCAACGTCGGGCCTGGTTAGTACTTGGATGGGAGACCGCCTGGGAATACCAGGTGCTGTGAGCATTTTACCAGCGAAATCAATGTACATTATCGTATTTTGGACATTGTTTGAAATAACGACCTTACTTCCTTAAAAAAGAATTATACAAAGTTAGTTTCTAGGCGTTTATTCATGAGAGCTCTCGCTGACTGCCGGGTCTTCGCTTACGGCCACACCGCGCTGAGAACGCCCGATCTCGTCTGATCTCGGAAGCTAAGCAACGTCGGGCCTGGTTAGTACTTGGATGGGAGACCGCCTGGGAATACCAGGTGCTGTGAGCATTTTACCAGCGAAATCAATGTAAATTATCGTATTTTGGACATTGTTTGAAATAACGACCTTACTTCCTTAAAAAAGAATTATACAAAGTTAGTTTCTAGGCGTTTATTCATGAGAGCTCTCGCTGACTGCCGGGTCTTCGCTTACGGCCACACCGCGCTGAGAACGCCCGATCTCGTCTGATCTCGGAAGCTAAGCAACGTCGGGCCTGGTTAGTACTTGGATGGGAGACCGCCTGGGAATACCAGGTGCTGTGAGCATTTTACCAGCGAAATCAATGTACATTATCGTATTTTGGACATTGTTTG
This sequence comes from Conger conger, assembly GCF_963514075.1. Taxonomy (NCBI): domain Eukaryota; kingdom Metazoa; phylum Chordata; class Actinopteri; order Anguilliformes; family Congridae; genus Conger; species Conger conger. The sequence goes on from NW_026890533.1 coordinate 140,523, forward strand.
AAATAACGACCTTACTTCCTTAAAAAAGAATTATACAAAGTTAGTTTCTAGGCGTTTATTCATGAGAGCTCTCGCTGACTGCCGGGTCTTCGCTTACGGCCACACCGCGCTGAGAACGCCCGATCTCGTCTGATCTCGGAAGCTAAGCAACGTCGGGCCTGGTTAGTACTTGGATGGGAGACCGCCTGGGAATACCAGGTGCTGTGAGCATTTTACCAGCGAAATCAATGTAAATTATCGTATTTTGGACATTGTTTGAAATAACGACCTTACTTCCTTAAAAAAGAATTATACAAAGTTAGTTTCTAGGCGTTTATTCATGAGAGCTCTCGCTGACTGCCGGGTCTTCGCTTACGGCCACACCGCGCTGAGAACGCCCGATCTCGTCTGATCTCGGAAGCTAAGCAACGTCGGGCCTGGTTAGTACTTGGATGGGAGACCGCCTGGGAATACCAGGTGCCGTGAGCATTTTACCAGCGAAATCAATGTAAATTATCGTATTTTGGACATTGTTTGAAATAACGACCTTACTTCCTTAAAAAAGAATTATACAAAGTTAGTTTCTAGGCGTTTATTCATGAGAGCTCTCGCTGACTGCCGGGTCTTCGCTTACGGCCACACCGCGCTGAGAACGCCCGATCTCGTCTGATCTCGGAAGCTAAGCAACGTCGGGCCTGGTTAGTACTTGGATGGGAGACCGCCTGGGAATACCAGGTGCTGTGAGCATTTTACCAGCGAAATCAATGTAAATTATCGTATTTTGGACATTGTTTGAAATAACGACCTTACTTCCTTAAAAAAGAATTATACAAAGTTAGTTTCTAGGCGTTTATTCATGAGAGCTCTCGCTGACTGCCGGGTCTTCGCTTACGGCCACACCGCGCTGAGAACGCCCGATCTCGTCTGATCTCGGAAGCTAAGCAACGTCGGGCCTGGTTAGTACTTGGATGGGAGACCGCCTGGGAATACCAGGTGCTGTGAGCATTTTACCAGCGAAATCAATGTACATTATCGTATTTTGGACATTGTTTGAAATAACGACCTTACTTCCTTAAAAAAGAATTATACAAAGTTAGTTTCTAGGCGTTTATTCATGAGAGCTCTCGCTGACTGCCGGGTCTTCGCTTACGGCCACACCGCGCTGAGAACGCCCGATCTCGTCTGATCTCGGAAGCTAAGCAACGTCGGGCCTGGTTAGTACTTGGATGGGAGACCGCCTGGGAATACCAGGTGCTGTGAGCATTTTACCAGCGAAATCAATGTACATTATCGTATTTTGGACATTGTTTGAAATAACGACCTTACTTCCTTAAAAAAGAATTATACAAAGTTAGTTTCTAGGCGTTTATTCATGAGAGCTCTCGCTGACTGCCGGGTCTTCGCTTACGGCCACACCGCGCTGAGAACGCCCGATCTCGTCTGATCTCGGAAGCTAAGCAACGTCGGGCCTGGTTAGTACTTGGATGGGAGACCGCCTGGGAATACCAGGTGCTGTGAGCATTTTACCAGCGAAATCAATGTACATTATCGTATTTTGGACATTGTTTGAAATAACGACCTTACTTCCTTAAAAAAGAATTATACAAAGTTAGTTTCTAGGCGTTTATTCATGAGAGCTCTCGCTGACTGCCGGGTCTTCGCTTACGGCCACACCGCGCTGAGAACGCCCGATCTCGTCTGATCTCGGAAGCTAAGCAACGTCGGGCCTGGTTAGTACTTGGATGGGAGACCGCCTGGGAATACCAGGTGCTGTGAGCATTTTACCAGCGAAATCAATGTAAATTATCGTATTTTGGACATTGTTTGAAATAACGACCTTACTTCCTTAAAAAAGAATTATACAAAGTTAGTTTCTAGGCGTTTATTCATGAGAGCTCTCGCTGACTGCCGGGTCTTCGCTTACGGCCACACCGCGCTGAGAACGCCCGATCTCGTCTGATCTCGGAAGCTAAGCAACGTCGGGCCTGGTTAGTACTTGGATGGGAGACAGCCTGGGAATACCAGGTGCTGTGAGAATTTTACCAGCGAAATCAATGTAAATTATCGTATTTTGGACATTGTTTGAAATAACGACCTTACTTCCTTAAAAAAGAATTATACAAAGTTAGTTTCTAGGCGTTTATTCATGAGAGCTCTCGCTGACTGCCGGGTCTTCGCTTACGGCCACACCGCGCTGAGAACGCCCGATCTCGTCTGATCTCGGAAGCTAAGCAACGTCGGGCCTGGTTAGTACTTGGATGGGAGACCGCCTGGGAATACCAGGTGCTGTGAGCATTTTACCAGCGAAATCAATGTAAATTATCGTATTTTGGACATTGTTTGAAATAACGACCTTACTTCCTTAAAAAAGAATTATACAAAGTTAGTTTCTAGGCGTTTATTCATGAGAGCTCTCGCTGACTGCCGGGTCTTCGCTTACGGCCACACCGCGCTGAGAACGCCCGATCTCGTCTGATCTCGGAAGCTAAGCAACGTCGGGCCTGGTTAGTACTTGGATGGGAGACCGCCTGGGAATACCAGGTGCTGTGAGCATTTTACCAGCGAAATCAATGTACATTATCGTATTTTGGACATTGTTTGAAATAACGACCTTACTTCCTTAAAAAAGAATTATACAAAGTTAGTTTCTAGGCGTTTATTCATGAGAGCTCTCGCTGACTGCCGGGTCTTCGCTTACGGCCACACCGCGCTGAGAACGCCCGATCTCGTCTGATCTCGGAAGCTAAGCAACGTCGGGCCTGGTTAGTACTTGGATGGGAGACCGCCTGGGAATACCAGGTGCTGTGAGCATTTTACCAGCGAAATCAATGTAAATTATCGTATTTTGGACATTGTTTGAAATAACGACCTTACTTCCTTAAAAAAGAATTATACAAAGTTAGTTTCTAGGCGTTTATTCATGAGAGCTCTCGCTGACTGCCGGGTCTTCGCTTACGGCCACACCGCGCTGAGAACGCCCGATCTCGTCTGATCTCGGAAGCTAAGCAACGTCGGGCCTGGTTAGTACTTGGATGGGAGACCGCCTGGGAATACCAGGTGCTGTGAGCATTTTACCAGCGAAATCAATGTAAATTATCGTATTTTGGACATTGTTTGAAATAACGACCTTACTTCCTTAAAAAAGAATTATACAAAGTTAGTTTCTAGGCGTTTATTCATGAGAGCTCTCGCTGACTGCCGGGTCTTCGCTTACGGCCACACCGCGCTGAGAACGCCCGATCTCGTCTGATCTCGGAAGCTAAGCAACGTCGGGCCTGGTTAGTACTTGGATGGGAGACCGCCTGGGAATACCAGGTGCTGTGAGCATTTTACCAGCGAAATCAATGTACATTATCGTATTTTGGACATTGTTTGAAATAACGACCTTACTTCCTTAAAAAAGAATTATACAAAGTTAGTTTCTAGGCGTTTATTCATGAGAGCTCTCGCTGACTGCCGGGTCTTCGCTTACGGCCACACCGCGCTGAGAACGCCCGATCTCGTCTGATCTCGGAAGCTAAGCAACGTCGGGCCTGGTTAGTACTTGGATGGGAGACCGCCTGGGAATACCAGGTGCTGTGAGCATTTTACCAGCGAAATCAATGTAAATTATCGTATTTTGGACATTGTTTGAAATAACGACCTTACTTCCTTAAAAAAGAATTATACAAAGTTAGTTTCTAGGCGTTTATTCATGAGAGCTCTCGCTGACTGCCGGGTCTTCGCTTACGGCCACACCGCGCTGAGAACGCCCGATCTCGTCTGATCTCGGAAGCTAAGCAACGTCGGGCCTGGTTAGTACTTGGATGGGAGACAGCCTGGGAATACCAGGTGCTGTGAGAATTTTACCAGCGAAATCAATGTAAATTATCGTATTTTGGACATTGTTTGAAATAACGACCTTACTTCCTTAAAAAAGAATTATACAAAGTTAGTTTCTAGGCGTTTATTCATGAGAGCTCTCGCTGACTGCCGGGTCTTCGCTTACGGCCACACCGCGCTGAGAACGCCCGATCTCGTCTGATCTCGGAAGCTAAGCAACGTCGGGCCTGGTTAGTACTTGGATGGGAGACCGCCTGGGAATACCAGGTGCTGTGAGCATTTTACCAGCGAAATCAATGTACATTATCGTATTTTGGACATTGTTTGAAATAACGACCTTACTTCCTTAAAAAAGAATTATACAAAGTTAGTTTCTAGGCGTTTATTCATGAGAGCTCTCGCTGACTGCCGGGTCTTCGCTTACGGCCACACCGCGCTGAGAACGCCCGATCTCGTCTGATCTCGGAAGCTAAGCAACGTCGGGCCTGGTTAGTACTTGGATGGGAGACCGCCTGGGAATACCAGGTGCTGTGAGCATTTTACCAGCGAAATCAATGTAAATTATCGTATTTTGGACATTGTTTGAAATAACGACCTTACTTCCTTAAAAAAGAATTATACAAAGTTAGTTTCTAGGCGTTTATTCATGAGAGCTCTCGCTGACTGCCGGGTCTTCGCTTACGGCCACACCGCGCTGAGAACGCCCGATCTCGTCTGATCTCGGAAGCTAAGCAACGTCGGGCCTGGTTAGTACTTGGATGGGAGACCGCCTGGGAATACCAGGTGCTGTGAGCATTTTACCAGCGAAATCAATGTACATTATCGTATTTTGGACATTGTTTGAAATAACGACCTTACTTCCTTAAAAAAGAATTATACAAAGTTAGTTTCTAGGCGTTTATTCATGAGAGCTCTCGCTGACTGCCGGGTCTTCGCTTACGGCCACACCGCGCTGAGAACGCCCGATCTCGTCTGATCTCGGAAGCTAAGCAACGTCGGGCCTGGTTAGTACTTGGATGGGAGACCGCCTGGGAATACCAGGTGCTGTGAGCATTTTACCAGCGAAATCAATGTAAATTATCGTATTTTGGACATTGTTTGAAATAACGACCTTACTTCCTTAAAAAAGAATTATACAAAGTTAGTTTCTAGGCGTTTATTCATGAGAGCTCTCGCTGACTGCCGGGTCTTCGCTTACGGCCACACCGCGCTGAGAACGCCCGATCTCGTCTGATCTCGGAAGCTAAGCAACGTCGGGCCTGGTTAGTACTTGGATGGGAGACAGCCTGGGAATACCAGGTGCTGTGAGAATTTTACCAGCGAAATCAATGTAAATTATCGTATTTTGGACATTGTTTGAAATAACGACCTTACTTCCTTAAAAAAGAATTATACAAAGTTAGTTTCTAGGCGTTTATTCATGAGAGCTCTCGCTGACTGCCGGGTCTTCGCTTACGGCCACACCGCGCTGAGAACGCCCGATCTCGTCTGATCTCGGAAGCTAAGCAACGTCGGGCCTGGTTAGTACTTGGATGGGAGACCGCCTGGGAATACCAGGTGCTGTGAGCATTTTACCAGCGAAATCAATGTAAATTATCGTATTTTGGACATTGTTTGAAATAACGACCTTACTTCCTTAAAAAAGAATTATACAAAGTTAGTTTCTAGGCGTTTATTCATGAGAGCTCTCGCTGACTGCCGGGTCTTCGCTTACGGCCACACCGCGCTGAGAACGCCCGATCTCGTCTGATCTCGGAAGCTAAGCAACGTCGGGCCTGGTTAGTACTTGGATGGGAGACCGCCTGGGAATACCAGGTGCTGTGAGCATTTTACCAGCGAAATCAATGTACATTATCGTATTTTGGACATTGTTTGAAATAACGACCTTACTTCCTTAAAAAAGAATTATACAAAGTTAGTTTCTAGGCGTTTATTCATGAGAGCTCTCGCTGACTGCCGGGTCTTCGCTTACGGCCACACCGCGCTGAGAACGCCCGATCTCGTCTGATCTCGGAAGCTAAGCAACGTCGGGCCTGGTTAGTACTTGGATGGGAGACCGCCTGGGAATACCAGGTGCTGTGAGCATTTTACCAGCGAAATCAATGTAAATTATCGTATTTTGGACATTGTTTGAAATAACGACCTTACTTCCTTAAAAAAGAATTATACAAAGTTAGTTTCTAGGCGTTTATTCATGAGAGCTCTCGCTGACTGCCGGGTCTTCGCTTACGGCCACACCGCGCTGAGAACGCCCGATCTCGTCTGATCTCGGAAGCTAAGCAACGTCGGGCCTGGTTAGTACTTGGATGGGAGACCGCCTGGGAATACCAGGTGCTGTGAGCATTTTACCAGCGAAATCAATGTAAATTATCGTATTTTGGACATTGTTTGAAATAACGACCTTACTTCCTTAAAAAAGAATTATACAAAGTTAGTTTCTAGGCGTTTATTCATGAGAGCTCTCGCTGACTGCCGGGTCTTCGCTTACGGCCACACCGCGCTGAGAACGCCCGATCTCGTCTGATCTCGGAAGCTAAGCAACGTCGGGCCTGGTTAGTACTTGGATGGGAGACCGCCTGGGAATACCAGGTGCTGTGAGCATTTTACCAGCGAAATCAATGTACATTATCGTATTTTGGACATTGTTTGAAATAACGACCTTACTTCCTTAAAAAAGAATTATACAAAGTTAGTTTCTAGGCGTTTATTCATGAGAGCTCTCGCTGACTGCCGGGTCTTCGCTTACGGCCACACCGCGCTGAGAACGCCCGATCTCGTCTGATCTCGGAAGCTAAGCAACGTCGGGCCTGGTTAGTACTTGGATGGGAGACCGCCTGGGAATACCAGGTGCTGTGAGCATTTTACCAGCGAAATCAATGTAAATTATCGTATTTTGGACATTGTTTGAAATAACGACCTTACTTCCTTAAAAAAGAATTATACAAAGTTAGTTTCTAGGCGTTTATTCATGAGAGCTCTCGCTGACTGCCGGGTCTTCGCTTACGGCCACACCGCGCTGAGAACGCCCGATCTCGTCTGATCTCGGAAGCTAAGCAACGTCGGGCCTGGTTAGTACTTGGATGGGAGACCGCCTGGGAATACCAGGTGCTGTGAGCATTTTACCAGCGAAATCAATGTAAATTATCGTATTTTGGACATTGTTTGAAATAACGACCTTACTTCCTTAAAAAAGAATTATACAAAGTTAGTTTCTAGGCGTTTATTCATGAGAGCTCTCGCTGACTGCCGGGTCTTCGCTTACGGCCACACCGCGCTGAGAACGCCCGATCTCGTCTGATCTCGGAAGCTAAGCAACGTCGGGCCTGGTTAGTACTTGGATGGGAGACCGCCTGGGAATACCAGGTGCTGTGAGCATTTTACCAGCGAAATCAATGTAAATTATCGTATTTTGGACATTGTTTGAAATAACGACCTTACTTCCTTAAAAAAGAATTATACAAATTTAGTTTCTAGGCGTTTATTCATGAGAGCTCTCGCTGACTGCCGGGTCTTCGCTTACGGCCACACCGCGCTGAGAACGCCCGATCTCGTCTGATCTCGGAAGCTAAGCAACGTCGGGCCTGGTTAGTACTTGGATGGGAGACCGCCTGGGAATACCCGGTGCTGTGAGCATTTTACCAGCGAAATCAATGTAAATTATCGTATTTTGGACATTGTTTGAAATAACGACCTTACTTCCTTAAAAAAGAATTATACAAAGTTAGTTTCTAGGCGTTTATTCATGAGAGCTCTCGCTGACTGCCGGGTCTTCGCTTACGGCCACACCGCGCTGAGAACGCCCGATCTCGTCTTATCTTGGAAGCTAAGCAACGTCGGGCCTGGTTAGTACTTGGATGGGAGACCGCCTGGGAATACCAGGTGCTGTGAGCATTTTACCAGCGAAATCAATGTAAATTATCGTATTTTGGACATTGTTTGAAATAACGACCTTACTTCCTTAAAAAAGAATTATACAAATTTAGTTTCTAGGCGTTTATTCATGAGAGCTCTCGCTGACTGCCGGGTCTTCGCTTACGGCCACACCGCGCTGAGAACGCCCGATCTCGTCTTATCTTGGAAGCTAAGCAACGTCGGGCCTGCTTAGTACTTGGATGGGAGACCGCCTGGGAATACCAGGTGCTGTGAGCATTTTACCAGCGAAATCAATGTAAATTATCGTATTTTGGACATTGTTTGAAATAACGACCTTACTTCCTTAAAAAAGAATTATACAAATTTAGTTTCTAGGCGTTTATTCATGAGAGCTCTCGCTGACTGCCGGGTCTTCGCTTACGGCCACACCGCGCTGAGAACGCCCGATCTCGTCTGATCTCGGAAGCTAAGCAACGTCGGGCCTGGTTAGTACTTGGATGGGAGACCGCCTGGGAATACCCGGTGCTGTGAGCATTTTACCAGCGAAATCAATGTAAATTATCGTATTTTGGACATTGTTTGAAATAACGACCTTACTTCCTTAAAAAAGAATTATACAAAGTTAGTTTCTAGGCGTTTATTCATGAGAGCTCTCGCTGACTGCCGGGTCTTCGCTTACGGCCACACCGCGCTGAGAACGCCCGATCTCGTCTTATCTTGGAAGCTAAGCAACGTCGGGCCTGGTTAGTACTTGGATGGGAGACCGCCTGGGAATACCAGGTGCTGTGAGCATTTTACCAGCGAAATCAATGTAAATTATCGTATTTTGGACATTGTTTGAAATAACGACCTTACTTCCTTAAAAAAGAATTATACAAATTTAGTTTCTAGGCGTTTATTCATGAGAGCTCTCGCTGACTGCCGGGTCTTCGCTTACGGCCACACCGCGCTGAGAACGCCCGATCTCGTCTTATCTTGGAAGCTAAGCAACGTCGGGCCTGCTTAGTACTTGGATGGGAGACCGCCTGGGAATACCAGGTGCTGTGAGCATTTTACCAGCGAAATCAATGTAAATTATCGTATTTTGGACATTGTTTGAAATAACGACCTTACTTCCTTAAAAAAGAATTATACAAATTTAGTTTCTAGGCGTTTATTCATGAGAGCTCTCGCTGACTGCCGGGTCTTCGCTTACGGCCACACCGCGCTGAGAACGCCCGATCTCGTCTGATCTCGGAAGCTAAGCAACGTCGGGCCTGGTTAGTACTTGGATGGGAGACCGCCTGGGAATACCAGGTGCTGTGAGCATTTTACCAGCGAAATCAATGTAAATTATCGTATTTTGGACATTGTTTGAAATAACGACCTTACTTCCTTAAAAAAGAATTATACAAAGTTAGTTTCTAGGCGTTTATTCATGAGAGCTCTCGCTGACTGCCGGGTCTTCGCTTACGGCCACACCGCGCTGAGAACGCCCGATCTCGTCTGATCTCGGAAGCTAAGCAACGTCGGGCCTGGTTAGTACTTGGATGGGAGACCGCCTGGGAATACCAGGTGCTGTGAGCATTTTACCAGCGAAATCAATGTAAATTATCGTATTTTGGACATTGTTTGAAATAACGACCTTACTTCCTTAAAAAAGAATTATACAAAGTTAGTTTCTAGGCGTTTATTCATGAGAGCTCTCGCTGACTGCCGGGTCTTCGCTTACGGCCACACCGCGCTGAGAACGCCCGATCTCGTCTGATCTCGGAAGCTAAGCAACGTCGGGCCTGGTTAGTACTTGGATGGGAGACCGCCTGGGAATACCAGGTGCTGTGAGCATTTTACCAGCGAAATCAATGTAAATTATCGTATTTTGGACATTGTTTGAAATAACGACCTTACTTCCTTAAAAAAGAATTATACAAAGTTAGTTTCTAGGCGTTTATTCATGAGAGCTCTCGCTGACTGCCGGGTCTTCGCTTACGGCCACACCGCGCTGAGAACGCCCGATCTCGTCTGATCTCGGAAGCTAAGCAACGTCGGGCCTGGTTAGTACTTGGATGGGAGACCGCCTGGGAATACCCGGTGCTGTGAGCATTTTACCAGCGAAATCAATGTAAATTATCGTATTTTGGACATTGTTTGAAATAACGACCTTACTTCCTTAAAAAAGAATTATACAAAGTTAGTTTCTAGGCGTTTATTCATGAGAGCTCTCGCTGACTGCCGGGTCTTCGCTTACGGCCACACCGCGCTGAGAACGCCCGATCTCGTCTGATCTCGGAAGCTAAGCAACGTCGGGCCTGGTTAGTACTTGGATGGGAGACCGCCTGGGAATAACAGGTGCTGTGAGCATTTTACCAGCGAAATCAATGTAAATTATCGTATTTTGGACATTGTTTGAAATAACGACCTTACTTCCTTAAAAAAGAATTATACAAAGTTAGTTTCTAGGCGTTTATTCATGAGAGCTCTCGCTGACTGCCGGGTCTTCGCTTACGGCCACACCGCGCTGAGAACGCCCGATCTCGTCTGATCTCGGAAGCTAAGCAACGTCGGGCCTGGTTAGTACTTGGATGGGAGACCGCCTGGGAATAACAGGTGCTGTGAGCATTTTACCAGCGAAATCAATGTAAATTATCGTATTTTGGACATTGTTTGAAATAACGACCTTACTTCCTTAAAAAAGAATTATACAAAGTTAGTTTCTAGGCGTTTATTCATGAGAGCTCTCGCTGACTGCCGGGTCTTCGCTTACGGCCACACCGCGCTGAGAACGCCCGATCTCGTCTGATCTCGGAAGCTAAGCAACGTCGGGCCTGGTTAGTACTTGGATGGGAGACCGCCTGGGAATACCAGGTGCTGTGAGCATTTTACCAGCGAAATCAATGTAAATTATCGTATTTTGGACATTGTTTGAAATAACGACCTTACTTCCTTAAAAAAGAATTATACAAAGTTAGTTTCTAGGCATTTATTCATGAGAGCTCTCGCTGACTGCCGGGTCTTCGCTTACGGCCACACCGCGCTGAGAACGCCCGATCTCGTCTGATCTCGGAAGCTAAGCAACGTCGGGCCTGGTTAGTACTTGGATGGGAGACCGCCTGGGAATAACAGGTGCTGTGAGCATTTTACCAGCGAAATCAATGTAAATTATCGTATTTTGGACATTGTTTGAAATAACGACCTTACTTCCTTAAAAAAGAATTATACAAAGTTAGTTTCTAGGCGTTTATTCATGAGAGCTCTCGCTGACTGCCGGGTCTTCGCTTACGGCCACACCGCGCTGAGAACGCCCGATCTCGTCTGATCTCGGAAGCTAAGCAACGTCGGGCCTGGTTAGTACTTGGATGGGAGACCGCCTGGGAATACCAGGTGCTGTGAGCATTTTACCAGCGAAATCAATGTAAATTATCGTATTTTGGACATTGTTTGAAATAACGACCTTACTTCCTTAAAAAAGAATTATACAAAGTTAGTTTCTAGGCGTTTATTCATGAGAGCTCTCGCTGACTGCCGGGTCTTCGCTTACGGCCACACCGCGCTGAGAACGCCCGATCTCGTCTGATCTCGGAAGCTAAGCAACGTCGGGCCTGGTTAGTACTTGGATGGGAGACCGCCTGGGAATACCAGGTGCTGTGAGCATTTTACCAGCGAAATCAATGTAAATTATCGTATTTTGGACATTGTTTGAAATAACGACCTTACTTCCTTAAAAAAGAATTATACAAATTTAGTTTCTAGGCGTTTATTCATGAGAGCTCTCGCTGACTGCCGGGTCTTCGCTTACGGCCACACCGCGCTGAGAACGCCCGATCTCGTCTGATCTCGGAAGCTAAGCAACGTCGGGCCTGGTTAGTACTTGGATGGGAGACCGCCTGGGAATACCAGGTGCTGTGAGCATTTTACCAGCGAAATCAATGTAAATTATCGTATTTTGGACATTGTTTGAAATAACGACCTTACTTCCTTAAAAAAGAATTATACAAATTTAGTTTCTAGGCATTTATTCATGAGAGCTCTCGCTGACTGCCGGGTCTTCGCTTACGGCCACACCGCGCTGAGAACGCCCGATCTCGTCTGATCTCGGAAGCTAAGCAACGTCGGGCCTGGTTAGTACTTGGATGGGAGACCGCCTGGGAATACCAGGTGCTGTGAGCATCTTACCAGCGAAATCAATGTAAATTATCGTATTTTGGACATTGTTTGAAATAACGACCATACTTCCTTAAAAAAGAATTATACAAAGTTAGTTTCTAGGCGTTTATTCATGAGAGCTCTCGCTGACTGCCGGGTCTTCGCTTACGGCCACACCGCGCTGAGAACGCCCGATCTCGTCTGATCTCGGAAGCTAAGCAACGTCGGGCCTGGTTAGTACTTGGATGGGAGACCGCCTGGGAATACCAGGTGCTGTGAGCATTTTACCAGCGAAATCAATGTAAATTATCGTATTTTGGACATTGTTTGAAATAACGACCTTACTTCCTTAAAAAAGAATTATACAAAGTTAGTTTCTAGGCGTTTATTCATGAGAGCTCTCGCTGACTGCCGGGTCTTCGCTTACGGCCACACCGCGCTGAGAACGCCCGATCTCGTCTGATCTCGGAAGCTAAGCAACGTCGGGCCTGGTTAGTACTTGGATGGGAGACCGCCTGGGAATACCAGGTGCTGTGAGCATTTTACCAGCGAAATCAATGTAAATTATCGTATTTTGGACATTGTTTGAAATAACGACCTTACTTCCTTAAAAAAGAATTATACAAATTTAGTTTCTAGGCGTTTATTCATGAGAGCTCTCGCTGACTGCCGGGTCTTCGCTTACGGCCACACCGCGCTGAGAACGCCCGATCTCGTCTGATCTCGGAAGCTAAGCAACGTCGGGCCTGGTTAGTACTTGGATGGGAGACCGCCTGGGAATACCAGGTGCTGTGAGCATTTTACCAGCGAAATCAATGTAAATTATCGTATTTTGGACATTGTTTGAAATAACGACCTTACTTCCTTAAAAAAGAATTATACAAAGTTAGTTTCTAGGCATTTATTCATGAGAGCTCTCGCTGACTGCCGGGTCTTCGCTTACGGCCACACCGCGCTGAGAACGCCCGATCTCGTCTGATCTCGGAAGCTAAGCAACGTCGGGCCTGGTTAGTACTTGGATGGGAGACCGCCTGGGAATAACAGGTGCTGTGAGCATTTTACCAGCGAAATCAATGTAAATTATCGTATTTTGGACATTGTTTGAAATAACGACCTTACTTCCTTAAAAAAGAATTATACAAAGTTAGTTTCTAGGCGTTTATTCATGAGAGCTCTCGCTGACTGCCGGGTCTTCGCTTACGGCCACACCGCGCTGAGAACGCCCGATCTCGTCTGATCTCGGAAGCTAAGCAACGTCGGGCCTGGTTAGTACTTGGATGGGAGACCGCCTGGGAATACCAGGTGCTGTGAGCATTTTACCAGCGAAATCAATGTAAATTATCGTATTTTGGACATTGTTTGAAATAACGACCTTACTTCCTTAAAAAAGAATTATACAAAGTTAGTTTCTAGGCGTTTATTCATGAGAGCTCTCGCTGACTGCCGGGTCTTCGCTTACGGCCACACCGCGCTGAGAACGCCCGATCTCGTCTGATCTCGGAAGCTAAGCAACGTCGGGCCTGGTTAGTACTTGGATGGGAGACCGCCTGGGAATAACAGGTGCTGTGAGCATTTTACCAGCGAAATCAATGTAAATTATCGTATTTTGGACATTGTTTGAAATAACGACCTTACTTCCTTAAAAAAGAATTATACAAAGTTAGTTTCTAGGCGTTTATTCATGAGAGCTCTCGCTGACTGCCGGGTCTTCGCTTACGGCCACACCGCGCTGAGAACGCCCGATCTCGTCTGATCTCGGAAGCTAAGCAACGTCGGGCCTGGTTAGTACTTGGATGGGAGACCGCCTGGGAATAACAGGTGCTGTGAGCATTTTACCAGCGAAATCAATGTAAATTATCGTATTTTGGACATTGTTTGAAATAACGACCTTACTTCCTTAAAAAAGAATTATACAAAGTTAGTTTCTAGGCGTTTATTCATGAGAGCTCTCGCTGACTGCCGGGTCTTCGCTTACGGCCACACCGCGCTGAGAACGCCCGATCTCGTCTGATCTCGGAAGCTAAGCAACGTCGGGCCTGGTTAGTACTTGGATGGGAGACCGCCTGGGAATACCAGGTGCTGTGAGCATTTTACCAGCGAAATCAATGTAAATTATCGTATTTTGGACATTGTTTGAAATAACGACCTTACTTCCTTAAAAAAGAATTATACAAAGTTAGTTTCTAGGCGTTTATTCATGAGAGCTCTCGCTGACTGCCGGGTCTTCGCTTACGGCCACACCGCGCTGAGAACGCCCGATCTCGTCTGATCTCGGAAGCTAAGCAACGTCGGGCCTGGTTAGTACTTGGATGGGAGACCGCCTGGGAATACCAGGTGCTGTGAGCATTTTACCAGCGAAATCAATGTAAATTATCGTATTTTGGACATTGTTTGAAATAACGACCTTACTTCCTTAAAAAAGAATTATACAAAGTTAGTTTCTAGGCGTTTATTCATGAGAGCTCTCGCTGACTGCCGGGTCTTCGCTTACGGCCACACCGCGCTGAGAACGCCCGATCTCGTCTGATCTCGGAAGCTAAGCAACGTCGGGCCTGGTTAGTACTTGGATGGGAGACCGCCTGGGAATAACAGGTGCTGTGAGCATTTTACCAGCGAAATCAATGTAAATTATCGTATTTTGGACATTGTTTGAAATAACGACCTTACTTCCTTAAAAAAGAATTATACAAAGTTAGTTTCTAGGCGTTTATTCATGAGAGCTCTCGCTGACTGCCGGGTCTTCGCTTACGGCCACACCGCGCTGAGAACGCCCGATCTCGTCTGATCTCGGAAGCTAAGCAACGTCGGGCCTGGTTAGTACTTGGATGGGAGACCGCCTGGGAATAACAGGTGCTGTGAGCATTTTACCAGCGAAATCAATGTAAATTATCGTATTTTGGACATTGTTTGAAATAACGACCTTACTTCCTTAAAAAAGAATTATACAAAGTTAGTTTCTAGGCGTTTATTCATGAGAGCTCTCGCTGACTGCCGGGTCTTCGCTTACGGCCACACCGCGCTGAGAACGCCCGATCTCGTCTGATCTCGGAAGCTAAGCAACGTCGGGCCTGGTTAGTACTTGGATGGGAGACCGCCTGGGAATACCAGGTGCTGTGAGCATTTTACCAGCGAAATCAATGTAAATTATCGTATTTTGGACATTGTTTGAAATAACGACCTTACTTCCTTAAAAAAGAATTATACAAATTTAGTTTCTAGGCGTTTATTCATGAGAGCTCTCGCTGACTGCCGGGTCTTCGCTTACGGCCACACCGCGCTGAGAACGCCCGATCTCGTCTGATCTCGGAAGCTAAGCAACGTCGGGCCTGGTTAGTACTTGGATGGGAGACCGCCTGGGAATACCCGGTGCTGTGAGCATTTTACCAGCGAAATCAATGTAAATTATCGTATTTTGGACATTGTTTGAAATAACGACCTTACTTCCTTAAAAAAGAATTATACAAAGTTAGTTTCTAGGCGTTTATTCATGAGAGCTCTCGCTGACTGCCGGGTCTTCGCTTACGGCCACACCGCGCTGAGAACGCCCGATCTCGTCTTATCTTGGAAGCTAAGCAACGTCGGGCCTGGTTAGTACTTGGATGGGAGACCGCCTGGGAATACCAGGTGCTGTGAGCA
Source organism: Conger conger (assembly GCF_963514075.1). Lineage (NCBI taxonomy): Eukaryota > Metazoa > Chordata > Actinopteri > Anguilliformes > Congridae > Conger > Conger conger. Next base: position 155,955 of record NW_026890533.1, read on the forward strand.
TTTTACCAGCGAAATCAATGTAAATTATCGTATTTTGGACATTGTTTGAAATAACGACCTTACTTCCTTAAAAAAGAATTATACAAATTTAGTTTCTAGGCGTTTATTCATGAGAGCTCTCGCTGACTGCCGGGTCTTCGCTTACGGCCACACCGCGCTGAGAACGCCCGATCTCGTCTGATCTCGGAAGCTAAGCAACGTCGGGCCTGGTTAGTACTTGGATGGGAGACCGCCTGGGAATACCAGGTGCTGTGTGCATTTTACCAGCGAAATCAATGTAAATTATCGTATTTTGGACATTGTTTGAAATAACGACCTTACTTACTTAAAAAAGAATTATACAAAGTTAGTTTCTAGGCGTTTATTCATGAGAGCTCTCGCTGACTGCCGGGTCTTCGCTTACGGCCACACCGCGCTGAGAACGCCCGATCTCGTCTGATCTCGGAAGCTAAGCAACGTCGGGCCTGGTTAGTACTTGGATGGGAGACCGCCTGGGAATACCAGGTGCTGTGAGCATTTTACCAGCGAAATCAATGTAAATTATCGTATTTTGGACATTGTTTGAAATAACGACCTTACTTCCTTAAAAAAGAATTATACAAAGTTAGTTTCTAGGCGTTTATTCATGAGAGCTCTCGCTGACTGCCGGGTCTTCGCTTACGGCCACACCGCGCTGAGAACGCCCGATCTCGTCTGATCTCGGAAGCTAAGCAACGTCGGGCCTGGTTAGTACTTGGATGGGAGACCGCCTGGGAATACCAGGTGCTGTGAGCATTTTACCAGCGAAATCAATGTAAATTATCGTATTTTGGACATTGTTTGAAATAACGACCTTACTTCCTTAAAAAAGAATTATACAAAGTTAGTTTCTAGGCGTTTATTCATGAGAGCTCTCGCTGACTGCCGGGTCTTCGCTTACGGCCACACCGCGCTGAGAACGCCCGATCTCGTCTGATCTCGGAAGCTAAGCAACGTCGGGCCTGGTTAGTACTTGGATGGGAGACCGCCTGGGAATAACAGGTGCTGTGAGCATTTTACCAGCGAAATCAATGTAAATTATCGTATTTTGGACATTGTTTGAAATAACGACCTTACTTCCTTAAAAAAGAATTATACAAAGTTAGTTTCTAGGCGTTTATTCATGAGAGCTCTCGCTGACTGCCGGGTCTTCGCTTATGGCCACACCGCGCTGAGAACGCCCGATCTCGTCTGATCTCGGAAGCTAAGCAACGTCGGGCCTGGTTAGTACTTGGATGGGAGACCGCCTGGGAATACCAGGTGCTGTGAGCATTTTACCAGCGAAATCAATGTAAATTATCGTATTTTGGACATTGTTTGAAATAACGACCTTACTTCCTTAAAAAAGAATTATACAAAGTTAGTTTCTAGGCGTTTATTCATGAGAGCTCTCGCTGACTGCCGGGTCTTCGCTTACGGCCACACCGCGCTGAGAACGCCCGATCTCGTCTGATCTCGGAAGCTAAGCAACGTCGGGCCTGGTTAGTACTTGGATGGGAGACCGCCTGGGAATAACAGGTGCTGTGAGCATTTTACCAGCGAAATCAATGTAAATTATCGTATTTTGGACATTGTTTGAAATAACGACCTTACTTCCTTAAAAAAGAATTATACAAAGTTAGTTTCTAGGCGTTTATTCATGAGAGCTCTCGCTGACTGCCGGGTCTTCGCTTACGGCCACACCGCGCTGAGAACGCCCGATCTCGTCTGATCTCGGAAGCTAAGCAACGTCGGGCCTGGTTAGTACTTGGATGGGAGACCGCCTGGGAATACCAGGTGCTGTGAGCATTTTACCAGCGAAATCAATGTAAATTATCGTATTTTGGACATTGTTTGAAATAACGACCTTACTTCCTTAAAAAAGAATTATACAAATTTAGTTTCTAGGCGTTTATTCATGAGAGCTCTCGCTGACTGCCGGGTCTTCGCTTACGGCCACACCGCGCTGAGAACGCCCGATCTCGTCTGATCTCGGAAGCTAAGCAACGTCGGGCCTGGTTAGTACTTGGATGGGAGACCGCCTGGGAATACCCGGTGCTGTGAGCATTTTACCAGCGAAATCAATGTAAATTATCGTATTTTGGACATTGTTTGAAATAACGACCTTACTTCCTTAAAAAAGAATTATACAAAGTTAGTTTCTAGGCGTTTATTCATGAGAGCTCTCGCTGACTGCCGGGTCTTCGCTTACGGCCACACCGCGCTGAGAACGCCCGATCTCGTCTGATCTCGGAAGCTAAGCAACGTCGGGCCTGGTTAGTACTTGGATGGGAGACCGCCTGGGAATACCAGGTGCTGTGAGCATTTTACCAGCGAAATCAATGTAAATTATCGTATTTTGGACATTGTTTGAAATAACGACCTTACTTCCTTAAAAAAGAATTATACAAAGTTAGTTTCTAGGCGTTTATTCATGAGAGCTCTCGCTGACTGCCGGGTCTTCGCTTACGGCCACACCGCGCTGAGAACGCCCGATCTCGTCTGATCTCGGAAGCTAAGCAACGTCGGGCCTGGTTAGTACTTGGATGGGAGACCGCCTGGGAATAACAGGTGCTGTGAGCATTTTACCAGCGAAATCAATGTAAATTATCGTATTTTGGACATTGTTTGAAATAACGACCTTACTTCCTTAAAAAAGAATTATACAAAGTTAGTTTCTAGGCGTTTATTCATGAGAGCTCTCGCTGACTGCCGGGTCTTCGCTTACGGCCACACCGCGCTGAGAACGCCCGATCTCGTCTGATCTCGGAAGCTAAGCAACGTCGGGCCTGGTTAGTACTTGGATGGGAGACCGCCTGGGAATACCAGGTGCTGTGAGCATTTTACCAGCGAAATCAATGTAAATTATCGTATTTTGGACATTGTTTGAAATAACGACCTTACTTCCTTAAAAAAGAATTATACAAAGTTAGTTTCTAGGCGTTTATTCATGAGAGCTCTCGCTGACTGCCGGGTCTTCGCTTACGGCCACACCGCGCTGAGAACGCCCGATCTCGTCTGATCTCGGAAGCTAAGCAACGTCGGGCCTGGTTAGTACTTGGATGGGAGACCGCCTGGGAATAACAGGTGCTGTGAGCATTTTACCAGCGAAATCAATGTAAATTATCGTATTTTGGACATTGTTTGAAATAACGACCTTACTTCCTTAAAAAAGAATTATACAAAGTTAGTTTCTAGGCGTTTATTCATGAGAGCTCTCGCTGACTGCCGGGTCTTCGCTTACGGCCACACCGCGCTGAGAACGCCCGATCTCGTCTGATCTCGGAAGCTAAGCAACGTCGGGCCTGGTTAGTACTTGGATGGGAGACCGCCTGGGAATACCAGGTGCTGTGAGCATTTTACCAGCGAAATCAATGTAAATTATCGTATTTTGGACATTGTTTGAAATAACGACCTTACTTCCTTAAAAAAGAATTATACAAATTTAGTTTCTAGGCGTTTATTCATGAGAGCTCTCGCTGACTGCCGGGTCTTCGCTTACGGCCACACCGCGCTGAGAACGCCCGATCTCGTCTGATCTCGGACGCTAAGCAACGTCGGGCCTGGTTAGTACTTGGATGGGAGACCGCCTGGGAATACCCGGTGCTGTGAGCATTTTACCAGCGAAATCAATGTAAATTATCGTATTTTGGACATTGTTTGAAATAACGACCTTACTTCCTTAAAAAAGAATTATACAAAGTTAGTTTCTAGGCGTTTATTCATGAGAGCTCTCGCTGACTGCCGGGTCTTCGCTTACGGCCACACCGCGCTGAGAACGCCCGATCTCGTCTGATCTCGGAAGCTAAGCAACGTCGGGCCTGGTTAGTACTTGGATGGGAGACCGCCTGGGAATACCAGGTGCTGTGAGCATTTTACCAGCGAAATCAATGTAAATTATCGTATTTTGGACATTGTTTGAAATAACGACCTTACTTCCTTAAAAAAGAATTATACAAATTTAGTTTCTAGGCGTTTATTCATGAGAGCTCTCGCTGACTGCCGGGTCTTTGCTTACGGCCACACCGCGCTGAGAACGCCCGATCTCGTCTGATCTCGGAAGCTAAGCAACGTCGGGCCTGGTTAGTACTTGGATGGGAGACCGCCTGGGAATACCAGGTGCTGTGAGCATTTTACCAGCGAAATCAATGTAAATTATCGTATTTTGGACATTGTTTGAAATAACGACCTTACTTCCTTAAAAAAGAATTATACAAAGTTAGTTTCTAGGCGTTTATTCATGAGAGCTCTCGCTGACTGCCGGGTCTTCGCTTACGGCCACACCGCGCTGAGAACGCCCGATCTCGTCTGATCTCGGAAGCTAAGCAACGTCGGGCCTGGTTAGTACTTGGATGGGAGACCGCCTGGGAATAACAGGTGCTGTGAGCATTTTACCAGCGAAATCAATGTAAATTATCGTATTTTGGACATTGTTTGAAATAACGACCTTACTTCCTTAAAAAAGAATTATACAAAGTTAGTTTCTAGGCGTTTATTCATGAGAGCTCTCGCTGACTGCCGGGTCTTCGCTTACGGCCACACCGCGCTGAGAACGCCCGATCTCGTCTGATCTCGGAAGCTAAGCAACGTCGGGCCTGGTTAGTACTTGGATGGGAGACCGCCTGGGAATACCAGGTGCTGTGAGCATTTTACCAGCGAAATCAATGTAAATTATCGTATTTTGGACATTGTTTGAAATAACGACCTTACTTCCTTAAAAAAGAATTATACAAAGTTAGTTTCTAGGCGTTTATTCATGAGAGCTCTCGCTGACTGCCGGGTCTTCGCTTACGGCCACACCGCGCTGAGAACGCCCGATCTCGTCTGATCTCGGAAGCTAAGCAACGTCGGGCCTGGTTAGTACTTGGATGGGAGACCGCCTGGGAATACCAGGTGCTGTGAGCATTTTACCAGCGAAATCAATGTAAATTATCGTATTTTGGACATTGTTTGAAATAACGACCTTACTTCCTTAAAAAAGAATTATACAAATTTAGTTTCTAGGCGTTTATTCATGAGAGCTCTCGCTGACTGCCGGGTCTTCGCTTACGGCCACACCGCGCTGAGAACGCCCGATCTCGTCTGATCTCGGAAGCTAAGCAACGTCGGGCCTGGTTAGTACTTGGATGGGAGACCGCCTGGGAATACCCGGTGCTGTGAGCATTTTACCAGCGAAATCAATGTAAATTATCGTATTTTGGACATTGTTTGAAATAACGACCTTACTTCCTTAAAAAAGAATTATACAAAGTTAGTTTCTAGGCGTTTATTCATGAGAGCTCTCGCTGACTGCCGGGTCTTCGCTTACGGCCACACCGCGCTGAGAACGCCCGATCTCGTCTGATCTCGGAAGCTAAGCAACGTCGGGCCTGGTTAGTACTTGGATGGGAGACCGCCTGGGAATACCAGGTGCTGTGAGCATTTTACCAGCGAAATCAATGTAAATTATCGTATTTTGGACATTGTTTGAAATAACGACCTTACTTCCTTAAAAAAGAATTATACAAAGTTAGTTTCTAGGCGTTTATTCATGAGAGCTCTCGCTGACTGCCGGGTCTTCGCTTACGGCCACACCGCGCTGAGAACGCCCGATCTCGTCTGATCTCGGAAGCTAAGCAACGTCGGGCCTGGTTAGTACTTGGATGGGAGACCGCCTGGGAATACCAGGTGCTGTGAGCATTTTACCAGCGAAATCAATGTAAATTATCGTATTTTGGACATTGTTTGAAATAACGACCTTACTTCCTTAAAAAAGAATTATACAAATTTAGTTTCTAGGCGTTTATTCATGAGAGCTCTCGCTGACTGCCGGGTCTTCGCTTACGGCCACACCGCGCTGAGAACGCCCGATCTCGTCTGATCTCGGAAGCTAAGCAACGTCGGGCCTGGTTAGTACTTGGATGGGAGACCGCCTGGGAATACCCGGTGCTGTGAGCATTTTACCAGCGAAATCAATGTAAATTATCGTATTTTGGACATTGTTTGAAATAACGACCTTACTTCCTTAAAAAAGAATTATACAAAGTTAGTTTCTAGGCGTTTATTCATGAGAGCTCTCGCTGACTGCCGGGTCTTCGCTTACGGCCACACCGCGCTGAGAACGCCCGATCTCGTCTGATCTCGGAAGCTAAGCAACGTCGGGCCTGGTTAGTACTTGGATGGGAGACCGCCTGGGAATACCAGGTGCTGTGAGCATTTTACCAGCGAAATCAATGTAAATTATCGTATTTTGGACATTGTTTGAAATAACGACCTTACTTCCTTAAAAAAGAATTATACAAAGTTAGTTTCTAGGCGTTTATTCATGAGAGCTCTCGCTGACTGCCGGGTCTTCGCTTACGGCCACACCGCGCTGAGAACGCCCGATCTCGTCTGATCTCGGAAGCTAAGCAACGTCGGGCCTGGTTAGTACTTGGATGGGAGACCGCCTGGGAATACCAGGTGCTGTGAGCATTTTACCAGCGAAATCAATGTAAATTATCGTATTTTGGACATTGTTTGAAATAACGACCTTACTTCCTTAAAAAAGAATTATACAAAGTTAGTTTCTAGGCGTTTATTCATGAGAGCTCTCGCTGACTGCCGGGTCTTCGCTTACGGCCACACCGCGCTGAGAACGCCCGATCTCGTCTGATCTCGGAAGCTAAGCAACGTCGGGCCTGGTTAGTACTTGGATGGGAGACCGCCTGGGAATACCAGGTGCTGTGAGCATTTTACCAGCGAAATCAATGTAAATTATCGTATTTTGGACATTGTTTGAAATAACGACCTTACTTCCTTAAAAAAGAATTATACAAAGTTAGTTTCTAGGCGTTTATTCATGAGAGCTCTCGCTGACTGCCGGGTCTTCGCTTACGGCCACACCGCGCTGAGAACGCCCGATCTCGTCTGATCTCGGAAGCTAAGCAACGTCGGGCCTGGTTAGTACTTGGATGGGAGACCGCCTGGGAATACCCGGTGCTGTGAGCATTTTACCAGCGAAATCAATGTAAATTATCGTATTTTGGACATTGTTTGAAATAACGACCTTACTTCCTTAAAAAAGAATTATACAAAGTTAGTTTCTAGGCGTTTATTCATGAGAGCTCTCGCTGACTGCCGGGTCTTCGCTTACGGCCACACCGCGCTGAGAACGCCCGATCTCGTCTGATCTCGGAAGCTAAGCAACGTCGGGCCTGGTTAGTACTTGGATGGGAGACCGCCTGGGAATACCAGGTGCTGTGAGCATTTTACCAGCGAAATCAATGTAAATTATCGTATTTTGGACATTGTTTGAAATAACGACCTTACTTCCTTAAAAAAGAATTATACAAAGTTAGTTTCTAGGCGTTTATTCATGAGAGCTCTCGCTGACTGCCGGGTCTTCGCTTACGGCCACACCGCGCTGAGAACGCCCGATCTCGTCTGATCTCGGAAGCTAAGCAACGTCGGGCCTGGTTAGTACTTGGATGGGAGACCGCCTGGGAATACCAGGTGCTGTGAGCATTTTACCAGCGAAATCAATGTAAATTATCGTATTTTGGACATTGTTTGAAATAACGACCTTACTTCCTTAAAAAAGAATTATACAAAGTTAGTTTCTAGGCGTTTATTCATGAGAGCTCTCGCTGACTGCCGGGTCTTCGCTTACGGCCACACCGCGCTGAGAACGCCCGATCTCGTCTGATCTCGGAAGCTAAGCAACGTCGGGCCTGGTTAGTACTTGGATGGGAGACCGCCTGGGAATACCAGGTGCTGTGAGCATTTTACCAGCGAAATCAATGTAAATTATCGTATTTTGGACATTGTTTGAAATAACGACCTTACTTCCTTAAAAAAGAATTATACAAAGTTAGTTTCTAGGCGTTTATTCATGAGAGCTCTCGCTGACTGCCGGGTCTTCGCTTACGGCCACACCGCGCTGAGAACGCCCGATCTCGTCTGATCTCGGAAGCTAAGCAACGTCGGGCCTGGTTAGTACTTGGATGGGAGACCGCCTGGGAATACCAGGTGCTGTGAGCATTTTACCAGCGAAATCAATGTAAATTATCGTATTTTGGACATTGTTTGAAATAACGACCTTACTTCCTTAAAAAAGAATTATACAAAGTTAGTTTCTAGGCGTTTATTCATGAGAGCTCTCGCTGACTGCCGGGTCTTCGCTTACGGCCACACCGCGCTGAGAACGCCCGATCTCGTCTGATCTCGGAAGCTAAGCAACGTCGGGCCTGGTTAGTACTTGGATGGGAGACCGCCTGGGAATACCAGGTGCTGTGAGCATTTTACCAGCGAAATCAATGTAAATTATCGTATTTTGGACATTGTTTGAAATAACGACCTTACTTCCTTAAAAAAGAATTATACAAAGTTAGTTTCTAGGCGTTTATTCATGAGAGCTCTCGCTGACTGCCGGGTCTTCGCTTACGGCCACACCGCGCTGAGAACGCCCGATCTCGTCTGATTTCGGAAGCTAAGCAACGTCGGGCCTGGTTAGTACTTGGATGGGAGACCGCCTGGGAATACCAGGTGCTGTGAGCATTTTACCAGCGAAATCAATGTAAATTATCGTATTTTGGACATTGTTTGAAATAACGACCTTACTTCCTTAAAAAAGAATTATACAAAGTTAGTTTCTAGGCGTTTATTCATGAGAGCTCTCGCTGACTGCCGGGTCTTCGCTTACGGCCACACCGCGCTGAGAACGCCCGATCTCGTCTGATCTCGGAAGCTAAGCAACGTCGGGCCTGGTTAGTACTTGGATGGGAGACCGCCTGGGAATACCCGGTGCTGTGAGCATTTTACCAGCGAAATCAATGTAAATTATCGTATTTTGGACATTGTTTGAAATAACGACCTTACTTCCTTAAAAAAGAATTATACAAAGTTAGTTTCTAGGCGTTTATTCATGAGAGCTCTCGCTGACTGCCGGGTCTTCGCTTACGGCCACACCGCGCTGAGAACGCCCGATCTCGTCTGATCTCGGAAGCTAAGCAACGTCGGGCCTGGTTAGTACTTGGATGGGAGACCGCCTGGGAATACCAGGTGCTGTGAGCATTTTACCAGCGAAATCAATGTAAATTATCGTATTTTGGACATTGTTTGAAATAACGACCTTACTTCCTTAAAAAAGAATTATACAAAGTTAGTTTCTAGGCGTTTATTCATGAGAGCTCTCGCTGACTGCCGGGTCTTCGCTTACGGCCACACCGCGCTGAGAACGCCCGATCTCGTCTGATCTCGGAAGCTAAGCAACGTCGGGCCTGGTTAGTACTTGGATGGGAGACCGCCTGGGAATACCAGGTGCTGTGAGCATTTTACCAGCGAAATCAATGTAAATTATCGTATTTTGGACATTGTTTGAAATAACGACCTTACTTCCTTAAAAAAGAATTATACAAAGTTAGTTTCTAGGCGTTTATTCATGAGAGCTCTCGCTGACTGCCGGGTCTTCGCTTACGGCCACACCGCGCTGAGAACGCCCGATCTCGTCTGATCTCGGAAGCTAAGCAACGTCGGGCCTGGTTAGTACTTGGATGGGAGACCGCCTGGGAATACCAGGTGCTGTGAGCATTTTACCAGCGAAATCAATGTAAATTATCGTATTTTGGACATTGTTTGAAATAACGACCTTACTTCCTTAAAAAAGAATTATACAAAGTTAGTTTCTAGGCGTTTATTCATGAGAGCTCTCGCTGACTGCCGGGTCTTCGCTTACGGCCACACCGCGCTGAGAACGCCCGATCTCGTCTGATCTCGGAAGCTAAGCAACGTCGGGCCTGGTTAGTACTTGGATGGGAGACCGCCTGGGAATACCAGGTGCTGTGAGCATTTTACCAGCGAAATCAATGTAAATTATCGTATTTTGGACATTGTTTGAAATAACGACCTTACTTCCTTAAAAAAGAATTATACAAAGTTAGTTTCTAGGCGTTTATTCATGAGAGCTCTCGCTGACTGCCGGGTCTTCGCTTACGGCCACACCGCGCTGAGAACGCCCGATCTCGTCTGATCTCGGAAGCTAAGCAACGTCGGGCCTGGTTAGTACTTGGATGGGAGACCGCCTGGGAATACCAGGTGCTGTGAGCATTTTACCAGCGAAATCAATGTAAATTATCGTATTTTGGACATTGTTTGAAATAACGACCTTACTTCCTTAAAAAAGAATTATACAAAGTTAGTTTCTAGGCGTTTATTCATGAGAGCTCTCGCTGACTGCCGGGTCTTCGCTTACGGCCACACCGCGCTGAGAACGCCCGATCTCGTCTGATTTCGGAAGCTAAGCAACGTCGGGCCTGGTTAGTACTTGGATGGGAGACCGCCTGGGAATACCAGGTGCTGTGAGCATTTTACCAGCGAAATCAATGTAAATTATCGTATTTTGGACATTGTTTGAAATAACGACCTTACTTCCTTAAAAAAGAATTATACAAAGTTAGTTTCTAGGCGTTTATTCATGAGAGCTCTCGCTGACTGCCGGGTCTTCGCTTACGGCCACACCGCGCTGAGAACGCCCGATCTCGTCTGATCTCGGAAGCTAAGCAACGTCGGGCCTGGTTAGTACTTGGATGGGAGACCGCCTGGGAATACCCGGTGCTGTGAGCATTTTACCAGCGAAATCAATGTAAATTATCGTATTTTGGACATTGTTTGAAATAACGACCTTACTTCCTTAAAAAAGAATTATACAAAGTTAGTTTCTAGGCGTTTATTCATGAGAGCTCTCGCTGACTGCCGGGTCTTCGCTTACGGCCACACCGCGCTGAGAACGCCCGATCTCGTCTGATCTCGGAAGCTAAGCAACGTCGGGCCTGGTTAGTACTTGGATGGGAGACCGCCTGGGAATACCAGGTGCTGTGAGCATTTTACCAGCGAAATCAATGTAAATTATCGTATTTTGGACATTGTTTGAAATAACGACCTTACTTCCTTAAAAAAGAATTATACAAAGTTAGTTTCTAGGCGTTTATTCATGAGAGCTCTCGCTGACTGCCGGGTCTTCGCTTACGGCCACACCGCGCTGAGAACGCCCGATCTCGTCTGATCTCGGAAGCTAAGCAACGTCGGGCCTGGTTAGTACTTGGATGGGAGACCGCCTGGGAATACCAGGTGCTGTGAGCATTTTACCAGCGAAATCAATGTAAATTATCGTATTTTGGACATTGTTTGAAATAACGACCTTACTTCCTTAAAAAAGAATTATACAAAGTTAGTTTCTAGGCGTTTATTCATGAGAGCTCTCGCTGACTGCCGGGTCTTCGCTTACGGCCACACCGCGCTGAGAACGCCCGATCTCGTCTGATCTCGGAAGCTAAGCAACGTCGGGCCTGGTTAGTACTTGGATGGGAGACCGCCTGGGAATACCAGGTGCTGTGAGCATTTTACCAGCGAAATCAATGTAAATTATCGTATTTTGGACATTGTTTGAAATAACGACCTTACTTCCTTAAAAAAGAATTATACAAAGTTAGTTTCTAGGCGTTTATTCATGAGAGCTCTCGCTGACTGCCGGGTCTTCGCTTACGGCCACACCGCGCTGAGAACGCCCGATCTCGTCTGATCTCGGAAGCTAAGCAACGTCGGGCCTGGTTAGTACTTGGATGGGAGACCGCCTGGGAATACCAGGTGCTGTGAGCATTTTACCAGCGAAATCAATGTAAATTATCGTATTTTGGACATTGTTTGAAATAACGACCTTACTTCCTTAAAAAAGAATTATACAAAGTTAGTTTCTAGGCGTTTATTCATGAGAGCTCTCGCTGACTGCCGGGTCTTCGCTTACGGCCACACCGCGCTGAGAACGCCCGATCTCGTCTGATCTCGGAAGCTAAGCAACGTCGGGCCTGGTTAGTACTTGGATGGGAGACCGCCTGGGAATACCAGGTGCTGTGAGCATTTTACCAGCGAAATCAATGTAAATTATCGTATTTTGGACATTGTTTGAAATAACGACCTTACTTCCTTAAAAAAGAATTATACAAATTTAGTTTCTAGGCGTTTATTCATGAGAGCTCTCGCTGACTGCCGGGTCTTCGCTTACGGCCACACCGCGCTGAGAACGCCCGATCTCGTCTGATCTCGGAAGCTAAGCAACGTCGGGCCTGGTTAGTACTTGGATGGGAGACCGCCTGGGAATACCCGGTGCTGTGAGCATTTTACCAGCGAAATCAATGTAAATTATCGTATTTTGGACATTGTTTGAAATAACGACCTTACTTCCTTAAAAAAGAATTATACAAAGTTAGTTTCTAGGCGTTTATTCATGAGAGCTCTCGCTGACTGCCGGGTCTTCGCTTACGGCCACACCGCGCTGAGAACGCCCGATCTCGTCTGATCTCGGAAGCTAAGCAACGTCGGGCCTGGTTAGTACTTGGATGGGAGACCGCCTGGGAATACCAGGTGCTGTGAGCATTTTACCAGCGAAATCAATGTAAATTATCGTATTTTGGACATTGTTTGAAATAACGACCTTACTTCCTTAAAAAAGAATTATACAAAGTTAGTTTCTAGGCGTTTATTCATGAGAGCTCTCGCTGACTGCCGGGTCTTCGCTTACGGCCACACCGCGCTGAGAACGC